>NW_021636952.1:0-287026 GCF_004799145.2 Neltuma alba | reverse complement strand
TGGTTCAATCTGACTACCATAATAAATTGTATAGAATTGTAGCATTTTTTTTTTTGTAAAACCTTATAAATTTTTAATATTTAAAAATCATTTAGGATTATTGTAAAATCTGACTTTTTATTGGTTGACATTTGCTTTTGGATTTAGGACAACGTTGGGTGGACAGTAGGGTTTGGCATATTGGCAGCAGCAATAGCTGTGGCTTTTGGTATTTTCTTGCTTGGTATTAGAAAGTATAAAAAACAAGGGCCACTTGGAAGCCCCTTCACTGCGGTGGCCCAAGTGTTAGTAGCAGCTATTCGTAAGCGGCAAGTAGATGAGATGCGCAATGGAAAAGGTGTTTTCTATGGAAACAAGTCAATGCATGGTGATATCATTTGGAGACACAAACTAGAGTTTTGGCTCGCACAAAACATTTCAGGTAATATGAATTATCTCTGCTATTTATAAATATTTTTATATGATTATTTCATTGAGTTAGATTTGAACGAGTTCAGGCTCAACTCGGGAGAATTCTTCAAATAGTTTTTTCTATCTTCACAAACCACTCAAACTTAGAGATTTTGAGTTTAAGCAATTCAAGCCATTTTTCACTAGGATGCCAACAACACTTGAGATTGCTACTTCTAAATATTCCTTCTAGCCTTATGTGCTACTATAAGAACTTTTTTATGTGTTCCCATTTATAAGAGCCACACTACTAGCTTATCTAAAATTTTTAGTAATTATTTTTTCCCATCAGTTATTGTTTAGTTTTGCACTTATAAAAAAGACACATTGGTTAGTTTTGCTACATTAAGTATCCACGCACTCATAGCGTAGTTTTGGAAAATAAGAAGTATTTTCTATATATTTATGAGCTTTGACTAATTTGAACTAACCTTTATTCTTTTATTTATACACTTATAAAATGGATTATTGGAAGCAATATAATTCTTAAAACTTATTAAATGTAGTTTTAACACTTTTGACGTGTTTCAGATTTTTGGACAAGGCAATGATAATTGATGAAATTGATGCATCAAGCAACACAAGAAATCCTTGGAGGCTATGCTCATTAAACCAAGTGGAAGAAATAAAGCTAGTGTTAGGCCTCATACCCATATGGCTAACAAGCTTGTACTTCAATTTAGCTCAGGCTCAATCATCAACCTTCTTCACCAAACAAGGTAGCACAATGGTTAGATCACTAGGACCTCACTTCATCATCCCGCCGGCTTCACTTCAATGCATCTCCGGCTTCGTTATCATGATCTTCATCCCGGTCTATGACAGACTTCTTGTTCCTCTGCTAAGACAATTCACAGGCAAACCTACAGGCATCACAATGCTTCAAAGAATAGGCATTGGCTTATTCCTATCTTCTCTAACCATGCTTGTGGCTGCCCTAATAGAGTCCAAAAGGGTTAAAATAGCAAGTGATTATAATCTCTTGGACAATCCAAAAGCAATATTGCCAATTAGGGTTTGGTGGTTGCTTCCTCAGTATATTCTGTTGGGGTTTGTGGATGCCTTATCTATAGTAGGGCTTCAACATCTGTGTTATGATCAAATGCCAGAGGCTATGAGAAGCTTGGGAGCTGCATTTTATATCAGTAATGCTGGAGTTGCAAATTTTATCAGCAGTGCTCTTATATCTATTGTGGAATCAGCAAGCAAAAGAAATGGCTTGGGAATAATCTGAATAGGTCACATCTGGATTATTACTATTTTCTGCTTGCTGGATTAGGGTTTTTGAATTTGGCTGTTTATGTGCTTGTTGCTAAGAGGTATGTTTACAAAAAAAGTTGAAGGTTATGATGAAAGAAAAGAGGAAGAGATGAAGGGTTTTAATGGACTTGCCAATCAGCATGATGAAGAAAATGCCCGTGGTTAAGGCAGCACTTGTATATTGATTTATTGTTGTTTTTGTCCTTTTTTTTTTTTGCTAAGAAATGTAAGAATAACGAGTAATGACAACCTATAGATTTGCTATCAATTTTACAATTTTAGATTGGTTAACGCCTCCGGCTCCACTCGTTACAGTGGAGAGCTCAAACTAACTGCCACACTATTCATAATAATGCTCTAATTCCCATATGTTTTATATATAAATATTGATAATATTGGTGTATTCTGTTTATACAGATACTATTAAAAGACAAGAAACTTGGGAAGGATTTCCTCACAATTTCTTGGTGGCAAATTTTAATTGTTGCGATAGAATTTCAAAGTTTCCATCACAAACGCTTTATGGATCTATTATGAAATAAATTTTGGTATCACAAAATTTTGCCATAAATCTGTCACAATGCCTATAAAAAAGTTCAAGGAAATGATGAAACGGAAAGAGGAAGAGATCACGGGACGTCACAGCCAACATGGATGAAGATTTTTCCTTTCCATAAATTAGCATTTAATTTGCATTGATAAGTTTGTTTTTGTCAAAATAATTAGGCATTGTATTGAATAGAATGGGTTACGAATGTTAAAATTTTTTTTTGAGAAAACCATTTTACAAGTGACTATACTTTTTTCTAATTTTTTATTTTGGTACCTGTATGTTTTTCTCTCTTAATTCTATACTTTAATTTAATTTGTTATTTTAGTAGAATTAGTTGTCGTACAATGGCTAACGATGTTAATAGGAAAAGTTTACAAGAACTAACAATACTAGCAAAGCAAAATCAAAGTATTTGATTATGAGAGAAAAACACAAGGGAGAATTACAATTAGGTTCCACACAAGGGAATTAAATACAACAAGGTCCTTTGAAATCATGAAATTATTCTGAAATCTCAAGAGACTTTTTTGCAATAAATTTTATTTGTTTCATTACCAAATTATCCTTCTTCTTTTTTTTTTTTAAATTTGCATTGACAATTGAAAGGGCAGTGGTTGACAACTTACGGTACAATGATTGACAAGTATCGGGCTGGTTTGACAACTCATGCGTTACATTTTGTAATATGTTGAGAAAATGTGTTATCAAACCAGCTGCGATACTTATCAATTCTTGCACCCTAAGTTGTCAACCATTGCTCTTTCAGTTGTCAATGCAAACTTAAAAAAAAAAAAAAAGAAGGATAATTTGGTAATTAAATAAATAAAATTTATTGCAAAAAGGTCCCTTGGGACTTCATAATAATTTCATGATTTCAAGAGACTTTTTTGTATTTAATTCTCTTGGATGGAATCTAATTGCAATTTTCCCAAAACATAAAGGTACCAAATTAAAATTAAAAAATATATGGGTCTAAATACGGAATAGTTTTCTCTAAATTTTTTTATAACAATACTAAAAGGCCCAGCTGTACTCTCTGCCGTTGAGAGAAAAAAAAAAAAAAAAAAGAGGGGAGGAGAGCTCCATTTTCCTCATACCGGGCGAGAGACTTTCACGAATTCCCATAGTTTCAACAATTATGCTAGGTATACAAGGTAAAACCACAAAATGTAAAAATCAAACATGCATGTAATTTTTTTCTTGTTATTCTTTACCCGACGATAGGAATTCACACACTCATCACAATTAGGAGTAAACACATTTCAAATAATATTTAAGGAGACGCTAAGTATCAGTTGAGTTGATCCGCTCTAACAAATGCGCACGTATAATTAGCAGAAGATCCAAAGGCGCATGATTCATACGGTAATAAACGACAGAGTAAAATCAAAGTCACGTTGCGTTGCAGAAATTGTTGAAAGGAACTGATCCTTCCTTTGACGCATTTAATTGCAAGCAAGACACTTTCAACGAAATCCTAATGTACTTCACAAAATCTTCAAAAACTGTCACTACTCAGCTCATCATCTCTAGCTATCTCTATACAAATAATGAGATTTGCTGTAATCTTTATAATACATTTTTAAAAAAAATAATACGTACCTTTCATCCTTAATATAAGAGCTGATATAAGAATTAAATAACTAATTTGTAGATATTGAAAAAATTTATAACAAATAAATATTGTCTCTCCTAAAATACCTCAATCAATCATGTGTATTGAAATTACCTTTTCATGAAAACTCCTTAACATTTGTAATAATTATATAATTACTTGTGGGCAAAATAAATAAATATTAGAGACAAAGTAGATTATGATATTATATTTAAGACCAAATTGAATTTTCAATTAGTTTTTATATTGGAGTTAGTGTGTATTTTCATTATTGTAAGTACAAATTAAATAACCATAAAGTTTAATTTGACTTATGCACAATTTAAAACGTTAATTAAAATTGTCGGCTTAATGAGGTTTGATTCAATTAATACATGCCGGCTTGAGTAGGCTACGTGCAGATTGACTATTGAGTCTTGTTTAAACAACTTGGGCGTAAGTAAAGTCATAATCTTCCTCCAATTGGGTTGGCCCGCAAAGAAATTGTTCCTTTTTAAGTTTTTTTTATTCTCTATTTGATTTCTGCAGCCACTGATTAAATTTATTTCTATTTTTCTGTTTGTCTGACTGTTAATTATTTGGATAAAAAAGAGATAAAATTAAAAAGTCATTAAATTTTAAATCAAAATTAATTTAAATTTTTTTCATAATTTCAATAAACAAGTTAAAATTAACTTATAAATAGTACTAGATAAGTACTGAAAGGATATCAACTCTTTTTCTAATCGGTCAATCATATTTGGTGGCACGATTATAGGATTAATATATTTAATTAACAGCTCAATAAAAAAAAGAAAAAAAAATAGAGAAAAAAGAAAGAGGGGAAAGGAATATATGCTGTTGGTGTTTTAAAAGACTTATCTAAATGTCAATCAAATCAAGGTGTGTGATAATTATTTAAAAAAATAGTAATTTTCTGGTTCTTAATGTAGGACCTAATTAGAAATTGATTTTAGTCTTATCTATAAGTCTTTGTTTATCCATTTTTTTTCAAAATTAACTCTATTGGTATTCTCCTCACCAAAATGAGAAAGGGAATTAATAAATATGCTTATGATGTTTTAGAAAAAACATATAATATAAACTATAATTTAACTAGCATTCTTAATTAACTTAAATTAGTTAGTTAGATCCGACTTGGAGAATAGGAGGAGTAACTTTCTAACATACATGACTCTTGCAAGCGTTAAACATCCTTCTATATATTAATGCTGAAAGACAAGTTGTAATATACTCTGCCTCTTTTTTCTTTCTTATTGTTATCTTATGGGATTAGGATCCTCAAAGACAGACAGACAGACAGACACACACACGCACATTTTAAGCCTGCGAAAAAAAGTTTTATTAGAAATGATTTCCTTTATATATTTTGGAGCCCGGCCCACACATCCAATTCAAAACTAATTAATTTCTCAGGTATTTATTATTATAAGAACCAACCTATTCATAATTTTATATACTTTTAAAAAGTTATTTAAAATTAGCCAATGCTTTAAAAATTTTAAAATTATCCAAAAAATTATTTAAGAAATATCATATCATATATAGGACATCTGGAGGGGAAACAAGCAGTTTTATACGTACTTCTTAAACATAGGGCCTTATATATATAAACCATAAGAAATGTCCTTATAGTAAAGACCCAAAGAAATAGTTTGTTCCAGATCATGGATATTTTCGTTTGAAGGAGGAAAAGGGATAGATAGCTCTAGGCATATATCAGGCCACTTGAGCAGACATAGCAGCAAGTTTCTTCTAATTTTTTTCATATATCCAAGCAGATAGCCATGAATACAAGTAATTAACAACTAGACAGTACATAACGTTGAATTAAAGCCAGCTTATATTAATTTCTGCCGATTTCTTTAATTTTTAGATATCTATAACATTAACTAATCAAATATATATATATATGATGGGACTCATGTTTATATATATAAATGATACACATCGTGTTTCTTCCAATTCTCAGCTAGCTAAGCCCACTTCATACCCAACTATGGATACAACAAATGCAGCTTCAAAGAAAGCCAATTATTCTTCAAGTGATGATGATAATAAACCTTCAACAGGTGGCTGGAATGCTGTCTTCTTTCTCACATGTAAGCTCCATTTCTACTTTTTTTCTCTCTCTCATATCATCAAACTTAGTATTTCTTCCACTCCCTAATATAGAAGTTAGTTGAAGAGTTTAATTTAATCCTTAATATAAAATTACTATCCATTTATCTTTTATATTTATTATTTTCTCGAAAACTAATTTACCCAATTCATAAATTGATGTGTGTGTATATATTATCCAATGTCAAACATGGGTATTTTAGGACTAGCGGGTAATATTTGTTATAATTAACTAATTCATCTAAATTTCTTAATTTATCCAACTTAATTTACAGCTCTTATCTTAAGGACAAGAGGAAGTATATGCTATATTTCTTCTTAATTTTCTGAAGCTGAAAAGTCATCAATAATTAAAAAAATAAAAATAATTATTCTTTTTGCCTGAATTATACATTTTTTTGTAAATTTTGCTAAACTTATATATACATCCGTATTTTTTTTTAATTACTAAAAATATAATCTGTGTTTACAATGAAATTAGAAAATTCAAGAAAAAATAATTTTGAGTGAATCAATAATATAATGCTTGGGTTTTTCTGTGAAAAAAAAAAAGTCTCTGCACACATATGTATTCGGCATGCGTGTGATATTTGAATATTAACCTGAACAAATTAAAACTGATGCTTATAATATTGTTGGAAGCCTGGTCAAATTAATTGAAGAGCCATAAACAGTATGTGGCTCTTAGATGTAACTGATATATACTCACTCTTGCACAAATCCAGAATTTTTCAAACCCTTTTGACGCATAAAAACCTTGAAACGCAGTTGTGGAGATGGCAGAAAGATTTGCATTCTATGGTTTAACAGGGAACTTGATAACTTTCTTGACCAATGATTTGGAAGAGACAACATCGGCAGCTGCTAAGATCGTCAACAATTGGGTTGGGGTCTCCTTCGTCTTCCCTTTACTTGGAGCCTTCATAGCTGATTCCTACCTTGGCCGTTCCAAGGCCATCATCTTCTCTTCCACCATTTATTTCTTAGTAAGTATGCTTAATTCAAACTGGCCTGCACAAAGGCTGAGGAATAAGTTTCTCCTCCTTGTCCTTTGTATATGAGCTAAATGGTAGATTAAATTTAGTTCTAAATATAAGATTTTATTTCCCGCTATCTATCATACTTATCATTTTCCCTCCAAATTAATGCTAGTTGGTCAGTTAAATTTTCTTCTAAATATATACGACTTTGATCTACTACTTTGTTTCACCTAAATTAGTTAATTAGTTTTTATATTAAAGGTCGGAAGAAATATATTATTGGATGATTTCCTAACACCACAACTTTGTTCATATAAATGTTTTGCACAGGGAATGATTTTGTTGACACTATCTGTATCAGTAATTCCTTTGCACAGCGGAAAGGCAGTGATTTTCTTGGCACTTTACATAGTGGCAATAGGCGCAGCAGGGCAGAAACCAATAGTTCAAACATTTGCAGTGAATCAATTTGAAGAGTCGTCATTAATGGCTAAGAGCTCCTTCTTCAATTGGTTCTACTTCGCATCTATAATTGCTCATGTCTCTGCCCTCTCCATTGTTATTTATGTCCAGGTATATCGTTCTTCTCCATACACATCATCTTCCATTAAATAATACAATTTGAAATCGTGCACTCAAACTCTAATGAGTCATATGCTTGCTAACACAATACTTGAAAATCAATCTAATGGCGTTAGAGCTAGGAATGCGGGCTGGCGGTGCGGATACGGGCCAGCCCGCAGCGATGCGGGCCAAAAGCAGTGCGGGCTAGCAAAACCGCCTAACCTTTTTTTTTTAAATATTATTATTTGTATAAGTTTGAGCTTAGTTTGTAATGTTAAAATTGGACTTTGAGTTTTAATTTGAGTAATGAGTTATAATAAAATAATGTGAGGATTAATTTATAATTTGAGAAGATATTTTAGAAAAACTAACACTATTTTTTTTAAATAATTAATTGACTATTTTTGTTATCCAAATTAATTAAGTAGATCTTTATGTATATATTACATATGCAATTACATAGATGAGAAGATATAAATATGAAATTTGGGGGTTAAAATCCTCCAATTATGTTGTATAATATATTAGAAATTATATAAAAATAAAAATTAAAAAAACAAAAAAAAGAGGGCTACCGCGGGCTAAAAACGGTGCGGGTTGGAGTAGCCCGCACCTTGGGGGTTGGCAAGAGCCAGCCATTTTTGGCGGCTGGGCCGCAAGCCCAGCCCGTTTACCAGCTCTAAATGGTGTCCTCATATTGATAGCAGGATTTGAAAACATCAGAATGACACTTGGATCCTACTTGATATATGGTCATGAGGCCTAACACCGTTAGCACTTAGCTGAGTTTCTTAATCATCTAGTCAGGAATTTGATTTTTAGCGGTGTGTATGGAGAGGGTCTTGTGACTAGCACTAAAGCCTCTTACAAAAGTCTACAGTGCAAGGGAATTAATCATTACTATTGACAGTAGATATCCTAAACTCAACCAAAAAAAAAGGGAATGATTTTTGCAGGAACATATTTGGAATTCGAATTGGAACAGAATGAGAGTCAAATTATGTCTGTTGTATCTATTCATACTTCCTCCGGACCCAAAGAATCTAGATGAACTAATTTAACAAAATTAATTTGATATATTATTGTTGGTCCTTCCAAATTTTTTTAACTCTCTTCATTGGAATTTCATGCTTTGCATATAGGATAACGTTGGATGGGCCATCGGGTTCAGCATATTGGCGGCGGCTGTGGCCGTTGCATTTGCTGTCTTCTTGTGTGGCATGAACAAGTATCGAAGACAAGTGCCCTTCGGGAGTCCCTTCACTTCGCTGGCTCAGGTGGTAGTAGCCGCCGCTAGAAAGTGGCGCGTGGATGAGACGCTCCATGGAAGAGGTGTTTGCTATGGAGATGTTGTTGCGTCTGAATATATGACTTTTTCTGGGACCAAAAAGTTTAGGTACGAAAATGAAATATCACTCAAATTATGTATACTGGTCTCCCTTCATTTTATCTAAATTGCAGATATTTTCTTTTGGTATTTAAAAGTCATAAACCTCTCCTAGAGTCAAAATTTATTGAGATAATATAATTATACTATTTAATCCTACCAGGAAAAATAACTACAATAACCTAATATTCTCACCCACACAGATCATATGCATATATAAATTATACGTATTCAATATGTATTTAACTAAAATATGCATTTAGATATATATTATAATAAAATTATTCGTCTATAAATATTAATTCATTTTATAAATTTAGGACAAATCAAAATTTTATACTTGTGAGTTTGGCGAGGACAAAAAAAGCATTTATATATATTGGGTTCCAGATGATACACACGCTTTTGGCAAAGGAAAAAAGATATATATATATATATATATATATATATATATTGGGCAAAGATACAAATTTGCTAAATTTTTACTGAGAAGCACTAGATACACAATTTTTTTTTGGGGTTCACTATTGCCCCAAAATTTTAAACCGTAGCAATTTTGTTCTCACCATTAAAATTTTAATAAACGATATCAATATATTAATAGTCAATGTCAATTTTTAACGATAGGAGGAAAATTTTTACGATATTAAACTTCTAAAGTAATATTGAATCCAAAAAAATTTTAGGTGCCCAACACTCATAAGTAAAAACTTCAAGGAAAATTTTACACCTTAACCCTATATAAATATATATCTTTTTGTGAACTAAATTTAAAAACTTTTCCTTAGACAAGATCTCATGTATAATGTGTTGAAAAATCTATTGAATATGATACTTCTCACTGAATCAGATTCTTGGAGAAAGCAATGATAATTGACGATATTGATGCATCAAGAAAAACCAGAGATCCCTGGAGGCTATGTTCATTAAACCAAGTGGAAGAAACGAAGCAAGTCCTACGTTTGACCCCAATATGGTTAACCTGCTTGTATAATAGTGTAGCCCTAGCTCAGCTCTCAACCTTCTTCACCAAACAAGCAAGCACAATGGTTCGATCCATTATTATTGGACCCCACCATCGCCATTTCATCATCCCACCAGCATCACTCCAATGCATCACAGGCTTCACCATCATCCTTATGATCCCAATCTACGACAGACTCTTTGTCCCGCTCGTCGGAAAATTCACCGGCAAACTCACTGGCATCACGATGCTTCAAAGACTAGGCGTTGGCCTATTCTTCTCTGTTCTAACCATGCTTGTGGCCGCCCTAGTTGAGGCCAAAAGGGTTGAGTTAGCAAGTTATCACAATCTCTTGGACAATTCAGAGGCAATATTGCCAATTAGGGTTTGGTGGTTGATTCCTCAGTACATTTTGTGTGGGGTTTCTGAAGCTTTTGGGATTGTGGGGCTTCAACATTTTCTGTATGATCAATTGCCAGAGGCTAAGAAAAGTTTGGGAGCTGTGTTTTGTATTTGTAATGTGGGGATTGGGAACTTCATAAGTAGTGGGATTATACATGTTTTGGAGGTTTTAAGAAAAGGGAAATGGCTTGGGAATAATTTTCTGAATAGGTCTCATCTTGATTTGTTCTATCTTCTGCTTGCTGTGTTGGGGTTTTTGGATTTAGGTCTTTTTGCTTTTGTTGCTAAGCGGTATGTTTACCGAAATGCCCCACAAAATTACCCTAACACAAAGCCTTGAAACAATGGCTTTATTTTTTCTTTTTTGAGAAATTGATAGCTATTTTTGGAGTGTCATATTATGTACACTTTTCTCAATAAAAATATATTCCATAGGGTGAGTGAAATAAAAAGATGAAAATTATTTAGCTGCTAGTATTTGATTTGATTTGGACTACAGGTGCTCATGATGATCTGTATCAAATTTTTTTTTCATATATTTAGATTGAATTATCATTTTAATATATTAAACTTTATTCATGAAGTATTTATTTTTTGTTTTTATGGACAAATTTATTATCTGATTATTACACAGATATTCATGCGCACACTGAATAAGTTATATCTTGGAAATGATACAATTTGTCATGCAGTGATTTGTGCTGTTTTGGTATTGAATTTGGGCTAAGGGGCTTTCATATAATATCTGTTCATGACTTCACTTTTCATTTGGAATATTTTATTCTCGTGTATATCCATTTGTTCTTTATTTTTAAGATTTTTAGGTTGATTTGTTTAAGTAATATTCCATTCGATTATGACTATTCAGGTAATAATAAATATATTTTTTATTCATCTAAAATTTAACCAACATCGTCTAATTTATCTATTTTTGTTTTTAAATAAAATATTCTATAAAAAGTTAAAATTAAAATTCTTTTTATTACTATCTTCAATCAGGAGTGCAGCCTATATTTTAAAAAACAAAATTTCCCAGGAGCTATCTCAATTTAGTCAAGCTAAGAAAACAAACCTTCTGTAATGATGCTATGCTATTCAATCTTTTAAAATGACTTTGAATGTTCATAAAATTAAAACCCATCCAGATAACACTTGCACATCGTATCTTTCTTCCAGTAAGTTATATTATTTACAAATCCTAAATAATTAATCATGACTCAATGGTTCCTTGATTAATGGTGAATCGTATTACATCTGTATTATTTGGCATCATTTCAAAGAAAAGAAAGACAAATAATACAAATATTAAAATATGTTATGTGATATTGTGAAATGCGGTACATGTATCATCTCAGATACATCTGTATATCAATCCAATCAACAAACACAAAGCAAAAATACATGAATGAAATTTCTGCAATTTTGCCCGATTGAATTTTCTGTACATCTAATCTCAAATGCTCACATATCAAAGTTTAGAAAATATAATTCATATATTTTATTAATTTTTTTTCTTATTCTAATCTCCCAAATTCAATATAAATAATTCAAAGTAGATTTGCATTACCTATACAGGCTTCTGGATATGCACGAGTATTAACTTTACCAATTTCTTTTCAGAGAGTGATATTATACTTGATATGGTTTTGGGGTTACCATGCATAAATTATTATAAAGCCATGGGCATCTATCGCATATATAAATATATATATATACTAAAGGAAGCAAATGTATATTTGAGTAAACACAAGACCACCAAGTTTCATCTCATTCTCTGTGTGGGTCCATATAGCTAAGCAGCCATGGATAGCACCACAGCTCCAATGGAAGCCAACTCTATTTGTGATCACAAACCCTCTAGAGGTGGCTGGAATGCTGCCATCTTCATCATTTGTAAGCTCCTTTTCTTTTCATAGCTATCTGATTGAGTTGGATTCGAGTATTGCCAGTTTTTTCTCATTTTATACATGAAGATTTTCTTTTAAGTGCTTTTTATGTCGTTAGGGCAAAATGCTAACTCTCACATTGGTTTAACTTGAAAATGCAGTTGTGGAGGTGGCAGAGAGGTTTGCGTTTTATGGGTTGAGTGGGAACTTGATAACTTACCTCACCAATGTTCTGCAACAGCCAACACCCATTGCTGCAAGAAACGTCAACATTTGGGTTGGACTCTCCTTCATGTTCCCTTTGCTTGGAGCCTTCATTGCTGATTCCTACCTTGGCCGCTTCATCACCATCATCTTCTCTTCCATCATCTATTTCCTGGTATATCATATTATTTGAGTTTGACATACATACAGGCAACATTAAATCTAAGGTTAATGTTTATCTAACATCTTGAAGTACTTTGTTGTCCATTTCACACCGTGATGTATTTTTCCTTCTGCGTTGAGCATCGCAAAATATTTTGTTGTGCAATATTCTTCTTAATTAAACTATTATTTTTTTGAAAATAATTTTTCCCTTAATTGAAATATTCATTTTTAGAAGTAATTTTTCCCTTGAAATATTTTGTTAGGAGCAACTTTAATCTTATTGTTAGCTCTCAAAAAGCCCCTTAAGTGAAGGTGATCTATCGCTTTGAGTCAATAGCACCTTCCAACTGTGGTTAGTGATTCAATTTCTAACAGAGCGACAACTGCAGTGGTGGCTAAAACATATCCTACTAAAACAGACAAGACTAGTACTAGTAAGACAAGAGCGTACCAAGGTTACATTTGGTAGGAAGCATTAAAAATAAGGGATTGAGATTGATTGCAATTGAGAAAATCTATTAAAAGAGTGTTTAGTATAAGAGATTGCTTGTTATATAGGATTAGTCAAACCCATGTATGTGGAATTAGAGAATACTATGGAAGGAAGTGGTATTCTCCGATCCCACTTAATAACAGCAGATGCGTCTAACAATCTAAAGTTTTTTTTCAGTAGCACCTTTAATTTAGGGTATTGGATGCATCTAAAAATTAAATATTTTAGAGTGTTGGATGGTCCAAAAAAGTATTTCAAAATGTTGGATGTGCTTGAAAATAAATATTTCAGGGTGCATTTTAAATGAACTTTAACCCTTAGATTTATATTGAAAGAACTTATACACTTTGTTTACACTAACTTTCTTGTCTTCAATTAGCCATAATTTGAACCTGAGTGTGCCTTTGGATAACGAGTTTGATGAAATATATTTACACAGGGAATGGTTTTGCTGACCCTATCAGTGTCGGTGGTTCCATTGCACGTTCGAGAGATAGTCTTCTTCATAGCGCTTTACATATTAGTGATAGGAGAATCAGGACACAAGCCTTGTGTTCAAACATTTGCAGCAGATCAGTTTGATGAAAGATCCCCACAAGAGAGAATGGCCAAGAACTCTTTCTTCAATTGGTGGTACCTAGGAATTAACATTGGTTCTGTATCTGCAGTTTTGGTGGTTGTTTATGTCCAGGTGATTAAATTAAACCTTGATTTAACTTCTATTCAAATGCTAATTTTCCAGTATTTTATTATATCTTCTGCTGGATTAAATTTTACATATGCATTATTCAGGACAATGTTGGATGGGCCACAGGGTTTGCAATATTAGCGACAGCTTTGGCTTTGGCCTTTGTATTTTTTCTGGTCGGTATAAAGAAGTACAGAAAACAAGGGCCATTGGGAAGTCCTTTCACGGCGGCAGCTCAAGTGTTAGTAGCGGCGGTCCGAAAGAGGGGCGTCGATGAGAGCCGCCATGGAAAAGGAGTTTTCTTTGGAGATACAAACATGGATGGAAATATAGATGTGGAGACTCAAGCTATAACTTCATCTCGCACCCAGCGATTTAGGTGATCTAATTTGATTCGAAATAATATTTCACACTACCTCCAATTTTTAATATAATAACTAGATAATTAATTTAGCAAAATTAAGAAAATTAGTTAAGTTGATTATTTGTAAAAAAAAAATATGAGTTGACTTTTCTAAATTATTCTCTTTAATCATATGCATTGGAACTATCTTTTGATAGGAACATTGACAATCAATAAGAATATTTTGGAGAAAAAATTATAAACTTAAGAGATAAAGTGAATTAAAATGTTATATTCATAACCAAATTCAACTCTTAACTGATGCTTATTCTATTAAGAACTAGAGGCCGTATTTCTCATGTACAACATATGAGACAAAGTTTTTACACTACTACTTTTGACATGTTTCAGATTTCTGGAGAAGGCAATGATAATTGATGATATTGATGCATCAAGCAACACCAGAAATCCTTGGAGGCTATGTTCATTAAACCAAGTTGAAGAAATGAAGCAAGTTCTTGGCCTCATACCAGTATGGCTAGCATGCTTGTATTTTAGTTTCGTCCATGCTCAAATGTCAACCTTCTTCACCAAACAAGGCAGTACAATGATGAGATCCATAGGATCTAATAATAACTTCGTCATCCCACCGGCAACACTCCAATGTGTGGCCGGCTTCGTCGTCATCACCTTCCTCCCTATCTATGATAGAATTCTTGTGCCTATGATAAGAAAATTCACTGGCAAACCCACAGGTATCACAATACTCCAAAGACTAGGAATTGGCTTATTCTTTTCTGTTCTAACCATGCTTGTGGCTGCCCTAGTAGAGTCCAAAAGGGTTAAAACAGCAAGCGATCACAATCTCTTGGACAGTCCAAAAGCAATAATACCAATTAGGGTTTGGTGGTTAATTCCTCAGTATATTTTGCTAGGGTTTGTGGATGCTCTTTGTATTGTAGGGACTCAACATTTGTTCTATGATCAAATGCCAGAGGCCATGAGAAGCATTGGGGCTGCATTTCATCTTGCAAATGCTGGTGTTGCAAACTTTATGAGTAGTGCTCTTATATCTATTGTGGAAGGAGCGAGCAAAGGGAAATGGCTTGGGAATAATTTGAATAGGTCACATTTGGATTATTACTATTTTTTGCTTGCTGGGATAGGGGTTTTGAATTTGGGTGTTTATGTGGTTGTTGCTAAGAGGTATGTTTATAAAAATGTTGAAGGGAATTATGAAAATAGGAGGAAGAAATGAGGAATGGACATCACAATCAAATTGTGTGAGGGAAAAAGCCTTGGTTAAGAAAGGTGTTTGTGGTTATAAAAAAAACAAAAGAAAAGAAAAGAAAAGAAAGGTATTTGTAAGGTGTATGTTTTAATTTCTTGTCGTTTGTTTTTTTTTTTTAAAGAAAATTAATCTTTGTAACTTTAATTTTTATAGTAATGTAATGGCTGCTGTATAAGAAATTCTATTTCAAGGTTTGTTTAGAGTATTTAAAACAACAGAAATGATTTTTCTCGAAAAAATGTCTGGACTAATTTTTTTTAAAAAAAATTGTCACATAATACGCACAGATTCTTCTTATTATTTTTCTCATCGGATGATCATCGAAGGGAGAAATTCATAAAATCATAATTGGTATTACTGTAGTTGTTTATATTTTTATTTTATTTTTTCGTGCCATTAGTAGTGGAAATTCCCCCCAATTAAATTTACTCAAGTTTATTTTTTTACTTGGTCACATATATAATTACATTACAAGAAAATTCTACATCCATTTTTGTGCATATTCTGATATATAGTAAGAATTTTTTTAATCTCTAATCATGATTTATGAAATGAAATGTGAGAGAAATTTTATTATGAATTACATGAAACATGTTTATAAACTACCTAAAAAAGCATATCCAAACCAGCTAACAAGCGGTGCTCATGCATTATATAAATTTGAGAACAAATCCTACCAGAAGTTGAGATCTATAAATTTTAATGGAGTTTCCCTTTTATCCTTTATTTTATAATAAAAAAGTTTAGGTGAATTAGGTCTCAGAGATTTACCAGGACTAGGATATGCTCTAGACTTCAAAATCACCTATCAACAGATCCTCACATTGGTAATAGAATTCGAACTCACGACTTTACGAGTTATAAGCCGACTCATTATCAATTCTTGTTAGTGTTTTCCCTTTTATATAATATTTGTATCATTTATTATTTTTTATAAAACATAAAATTTTCTCTCTCTTCCTTAAAAATAAAAATTTCAGAAAATTCACAAATTCTCAACTTTATAATCTATTATTCCCTATAATTTTATATCATACTCAAATATTTATACGGGCCCGTTCGGACCCAAGTGCGCCGGAGCTCCATCTGCACAAAATCCAATAGCGTGAACATAACGCTGCGTAAACCGCGCTTCTCTGTTCTGAAATTTTCATCTCCCTCGTTCCGCTCAGACAAGAAACTTGTTCCGTAATGCGTCGTCTTCTTCTTCTTCTTCTTCTCTATACCGATCCCTTGCCACGGTGTTAAGTTTGAAACGTGGGCCACAGGTCCGATGAGCGGAGGCTATCTGGGCTGCGGTTCACTCACATTGCAGATTTAGCTTTTGAAACCATGAAAGAGAGAGGATTCGGGTCAGGCGTTTTCCATTGATGGTAATACAGTTCGTTACGTTATTCTTTTTCAGTTTTTACTTGGATGCATAAACTAAAGCAACTGAATTCAAATCCTGGTAAATATTAGTTTCATTTCTCGATTGAGTTTAACGATTCAAGTATGTGAGACATTCATGGCTTTAAAGTGGTTTATGAGGCCACCCGAACAGCGTCAACTATGCCCTTGGTATCTTGAATACCCGTGGGCATCTTGAATCGCCCTGCATCAAACACAAATATCCTTTGACATCCAATTAAGATGCAGATGAGTGTGTGTCTGGCTCCTTACAACTTCCTCTTTTGCTACATTTTTCTTTAGGATTTGAATCCCTATCCATTTATTAATTGGTTCTCTATGTAAGACGCGCAACTTATGCTGTGCAACATTATGCATCTTTCTGTTAACATTTATAGAACATTCTTACATATGTATATTTTTTTCGTATTATTTGTTGTTTAGCTCATTATCAATGTTTATATTCACTGTTTATCAGCAATTTAGCTTGAATTCATCTATGGACAGCTTATGCCCTGCATGTTGATTTTGCGTAGCCTTGTAATTAATTTGTTTTGGGCGTCTTAGCTGTTTGTTGCCTTTGGAGAATCCCTTTCTTGCCAGCACATATTGCTTTCTTAAGATTTTCTTACCGGAGTTTTGAGTGCATCAAGCATGATTTTTAGTCAGATTTTTTATAACAATTTCTGCTTCCCGCCAAATATGATCTTCTTGCGTCAAATATGGGAAAAGAGTGCCCCTTAGATACTGAATAGTCAAGAGCGGAATTTTGGTGATGAGAATGCTGCCGAGCTGTTCTTGATGCATTGGATAATATGCTAAAGGACAGTATATAGCATCTGCGGATAATGACGTGGGATTTGATATCATAAACTAAGGAATTTGAGAGATATGGAACATGGTCAACATCACTGTAGTAAGTGCTACGAATATTGCTGGGCTATTTCCCTGGAACTTCATTCATCCCATTCTTGCATTTATATATCAATATCTATGGGGAGTTGTTACTGTAACTATTTTTGCCAATGGCTTGTACCGCCTGCTCTCTTCTTTGTGACATGCCTCCTTACTCCACAAAATATGTAGTGTGTACCGGCAATAATCTTAATCTAGAATAAATACTAACATGTATATAATTATACCCATAGTTCTGTATGCATGAGCATTTAAATGGGAGATGGTATAAATTCCGAAATGAATTTGCGCTTGTTTCTTCCATGAATTTTGTGGGAAAAGAACATCTTTGGCAATGAATCACAACCATCATTAGCTTTTTGTGCTTAGGGGTAGGAGGTAGCAGCTTTACACATTCAGAGTAAAATGGTGCAGAACGTTTTCTTGCTGATGTATTTACCCACAACCATGTTGTTAAAGGCCACTTCGAAATGGGTCTAGGGGGCAGGCAGATTGGCTTATTATACAGATGCTAGAACCATGCGCCTCTCCCAAATGTGCCTGCTACAAAACATTTATATAGGGTTATTGCCTTTTTTATAATTAGATAAATCTCTCTACCAGTTTTGCACCGCAGCTCATGCTAGCATTCAGCCGGGCAGGGTTACATGTAACGTGTACATTCATTATGTGGGAAAAATTCTTATGAAGGAAGCTAAAGTGCTTTTCGAGAAAATATTAAATGATGATGATGATGAAGGAATACCAGTTTAGTTGCCTCTACTATGTGGCCTATCATTAAGAACGGAGCTATGGTTCAGGCTCTTTGGTTTTGCGGTTACACTCAAGTGAAGTTCGAAAACTTTTATGATGCTTACTCCCTTAAGAAAGAGACGGTTTTAAATGAATCTGTCCTGATGTGGTTTCTTACGGTTCATTATTAGGTTCTGCTTGCAATTTTGGCAAACTAATTGGTGCCATGAGAGGTAACATAAAAGAGCCCTTTGCCAAGATACAGAAATCTAGTTTTTTTGAGTGATTATGTTCCAGTTCACATTCTTTCAAAAAAGTACTGCAAACTAGAAGAAACAGTCATGGCGTTTAACTAGTATCAGGATTGTTTAGTGTGTAGACGATGCAGTCATCTGTGCTATCACTGTATTATGCCAATAGCTTTAGACATTGCGTAGTCACGGGCTTTGGAAAAGCAAGCTGTACTTGAATGAAAGTCATTGTCATTGTTTTTCTGGGATAGACTTCAGTTAAAATGTGCTTCACATGATTGACAAATGCTCTAGGCATGTATCTCGGCAGACCATTAGTACAATCAGTACAGCATGGTACTATTTGATGAATTAGTCTTGTCTATAGTTCAGTCCTTTTGCTGAAGTCTGTACCTAGAAGCTTACCGTTATGTCGGATTAATTATTTTAGATGTTTTAATCATAGCGGTCAGGATGATGCAATAGCAAGTACAAAGGTCGCATTTTTCAATTTTCCCTGGAGTGTTTCGGCTGTTATCACCTGCCATGCCCCTCCTAAATTGAAAGCCAGACATATTATTGGTTGGGATATTGCTTGCAATATAACTTAATCAATAGAAGACTTAAAATTGATTTATGGACACACGCACATCTAATAAATTTTGCAGGTTGTTTTCACGTTGCTTATGAATTTCAGGATTTGATACAGTTCACAATTCAGAATTTGAAAATATAAACTTCCCATTTGCAATGTTAATTGTGGTTTGACAACTGTTCTAATCATTTCATGTTCTTTTCAGGATTCTGAACTTAATATTTTTTTTTTTCTGCTGAAATATTCGAATGCAGCTATGTGTATGTTCTTTATGTGAAAATAATTTTTCCTGCTGGTTGATGCCGTTCTGTAGATTAGCTTTCTGCCAAAGAATTTTAAATTGTTAGGAAGTAGATCCATGATCTGATGTACCCAGGCAAACATTTATCTCAGGAAAGAATTTTAAATTGTTAGGAAGTAGATCCATGATCCGATGTACCCAAGCAAACATTTATCTCAGGATTGAAGTCTGTTAGCAATCTCCGCTAATCTTTTGTTGATAGAAAACTCTGAAATCTAGTATTATTTACGTGAAAGAAAACAGAGCACCATCCTCTGATTTTCTAAGAAATACATGAACACAACTCTGGTGGTGACATGGTGACAAACAAGAGCAAAATATAAGATAATAGCATGAAGTTAGGCTAGGGGATTGAAACCTCGTTGAACCTCACTCTCCAGTATACACCCAGCCGACAGATCTTCTCTCACACAAATGCACACACGTGCGGACGCTTAGTATTATTTACATGAAAGAAAACAGAGCAACGTCCTCTGATTTTCTAAGAAATACATGAATACAACTCTGGTGGTGACATGATAATAAACAAGAGCAAAATATAAGATAATAGTTAACATGAAATTGGGCTAGGGGATTGAAACCTCGTTGAACCTCACTCCCCAATATACACCCAACCGACAGATCTTCTCTAACACAAATGCACACACGTGCGCATGCTTAGTTACCGGCTTGGCCCATTAATTAGGGGTCCAATATCTGTATAAACCATATATTCTTGTTGGCAAATTGTCGTGCATCATTGGTTTGCTGTCAAAATTTGGAGTTTCGGAATAAGATTTTGCATCACAAGAAATCTGGGAAATGCAATCGCATTGGATTCATTTTGAATTTGAAAATCAGCAGGAATTTATTTGCAGCCACATGGAGTTATGCGTATCTAACTCTGCCTGCGCGGGCTGAATACATTCAGGTTCCTGTTCATTCATGCTTATTCTTGTTTGTAATTATGCGGAGAACAATTTGGCAAAGAAATGATACAGAAGCATGGTTGTGATACTTATTGGGGCCGCATGAGGCTTATGGTGTCTTATTTGTCAGACTCAGCACTGTTGAGCGGGGCAAGGAATTGTTATCTCAAGAGACTTTGTGCTTTGAATCACTCTGAGAATAAGTGATGTTAGAGCTGTCTTTCAAGGTCCAAGTCAACTGTTTCCGGATTAAATGGTATGTGACCTTATGCTCGACTCAATATGATCATATTTTATATTCATAAACTTAATGTGTAAATTTATTCAGGAAAAATTATTAAAATATTATGAACTTCAAGGCAAGATATCTATTTCATACGCCATATCCAAGTACTATTGTATTTCTAAATAGTCGTGGTTGCAATATTTTAATAAAGTAATTATTTTTTGTTATTTTACCCTTTATATAAATAAAAATAATAATAGTTGAACCTTACATATTATACTATTTTATTTTAGTGTATTAATACAAAATCATTTTAGTTTAATATGATAAGATTTTGCTGTAATCTAGGTTTTTTAATAGCTCTTTTAATCTGTATAGATAATTTTAATTGAATGTTATTTTGAAAGTATATTCTTCTATGTTATTTTCTTGAAAAGTAGGAATATTGAGAATTTAGTTTAGAATACAGAACAGTACATTGAATCCAAAATTTGAGAGAATGTTTTAAGGTTTTAGATTGCCAAAAGAAAGGGATATGCAATGCAATGGCCATGGACTTGGGAAATTTTTTGTGCAAACCGGCAAAAGATGTTTGCTCGATAGGTCATTCTCATTCAGGCGAGGAAAAAACAAGGATAGGTCATTTTCATGTATCACTACTTTTTTCCTTATTTTTTGAAATGAAACGACGCAGAGTCAGAATTTATTTGTGCAGTGCTGCCAAAAACATTATTTGCTTGGCGCATTACCCGAAATTAAATTGACGTTACAAGTATTTTGAGAGTCGTACGTATCGTTTTTCTGAAAATTAAGAAAAACGTGGTTTTCTTTTACACGCCACATCTTTCTTCTCCCGCTGAAATTTTAGACTTTTTCTCATTCACGTGTTATTTGCACTGAGCTTATCTATAAACTTAGGACTCTGCTGAAGTATAATAAAATTCAATGCTTATCCTCTTTTCAAAACAAATAGACCATCTATTTCATGTTAAGTCTAAAATAAAGGGCCTACAAAATTTTTACTATATTAATATACGTTTCGATTATATCGTGACCAAATTGCCTGAACTTAGTACAACAATGATGTGATTATTTTCTTCTTAAGGTTTATTTTTTCCTTGATGTGTTCCCTTTTAAAATTCTAGTGGTAATTGTAACTATGCTAGCTTGCCCCCTTTGATTGATACTAGAATTCTGGTTATCTTTGCCGCTAAAAAATAAAGACAATGTAAATGCCATTTTTTCAATGTTATTATCAGCTTCCCAGCACTTCCTTTTCCAATATTTCGTTTCGTAAAAAAGCTATGCTCCATTAAGCAGATTCTCCATTCCTTTGTTTCTTTGCTGATGATGAGATTATTCTCTAGTTTACTGTTCTTCTTTCTTGAAAGGGGGAAAAAAAAAGATATGTATATATTACCTCCGGTCCTAATCATAGGACCGGAGGTAGTATATAGGTATAGGGACAAGAAATTCTAGTTTGGAATACATAACCAAAAAAACATAAAACTTTAGTTTGATTTGGATTATATGTGAAGTGTGACGTGTAGAGAAGAAGTATATTGTTTGCTTGGCTTCTTTGTTGAGTTAACATAAGATGGTTGAGGATGAAAAAAAACAGAGTAGGAAGAAATAATAGGACAAGCCATCCTATTTATAGGGCGACTCGAGAAAAAGTTTTTCCCTTTCTTTTCCTGAAAAGAAAAAAAAAAACTTCAGAGCAGTGGAAAAGCAGAGCTAGAGTAAGATTTGTAGCATCAAACCTGGCTTACATTTAATATCCTCTTATTTTATTTTTTATATTTTTAATAATGTTTTATTTTAAGAAATATAATTCAGAAAAGATAAATAAAAAGACATAAAATTTAGACCGTTTAAACTAAATTTTAAGGGTGAGCCGAAAAGCCCCACTCGGGCATTAGTATCCTATCCTCTCTATACCTTTTGCTTCTTCATGAATGTCTGAAGAGCTGCAGATTTGTGCGTCTGCGTCCCTACCCATTGAAGCCATGATAGGAAACACTGTTCATTTCAATTCAAATCCTTTTCAGATTGATTGCCCATCACACATGATTCATACATTTTAGAGTTCTTGACAACAATCGTGCAGCCATCATACCTTCAATTCTTGTACACGTTTAGCCCCAATTATTATACCTTCACCAACTTGCCATTTTCGAATAAATCCTTTGTTATATCGTACAAGTCAATGAATCTTGGTTACCATGTATGTTTTAGATGGTGAAACTAGATTTATTTTAATACAGAGCATAGTATCATCAAAGTACTCCTCTTCTCCCTAAACATGAGTTAATTAAGAAGCTCATGATTTTGGTCACTTTAATTCATTTATCTTTTATATTTATTATTTCTCACCAAATTAATTTCTCTAATTTATAAATTAATATATATAATCTAATGTTGTATACCATTAGGAAAAATAGGTCTTATTTGTTAAAATTAAATAATTTATTCAGTTTTTTTAATCTATTTAGATTGGTTAAATAGTCCTTACATTAAAAATCAAAAGAGTGGAAGGCTGCATGTTCAATTCTACCTATAATTCCTCAAAAAGAAAAGGGCTGGCTTCACTATTTTAAGTAGTTCATTTCTTTTCAGCTACACGTACTCAATTTCTCTCGTAATATGGACAACCTGAACATTATTGACTAGGTAGCTCCTTATGAACTATGAGAAATAAACTGATGTATTAGCTATTCTTAATATAACATCTATTTTATAAAGTAAATCTTATATGAAGGAATAAAGGTAATATTTCATTTCTGTGCAAGTACAGTATAGGAAATTATGTAATCATTATCAACGTAAACTTTGGGAATCAATCAAACAACAATTAATTCTAGTGGCTCCACATTTGTACTGTCGGGTTTGAGTCTAGTCTAGCTATTTGACAAGCTTTGCATGAATTATTGACATCGGCTAGAGTTTAATGCAGACTTAGAAAAAAATTATAAATTTGTAAGGCAGGGTAAATTAAAATCTTACATTTATAATCAAAGTGAATATTTGTTTAGCTTATATATTTAGCACCCAAGGTAAGATGTGTGTCAGGACAACAATTAGTTTTTTACTTATTACATATATTAGGGAACTTTGAATCAAGTAGTTTTAATGCATATGATTAAAGATAATAGTTTGGAGAAACCAAGATATATATGTTTTAAATAATTAATTTAACTAATTTTATTAATATCTGTAAATTAATTATTTATCTATTATATTAAGGAAAGCGTCTTAGATGGTATATAATTATTCTATGTTATGTTATTGATGAATCATGGCCATATGAATAACACAAATCATGACTATGTGAGTAAAAGGACTCATTTTGACTCTGTACAAATATTCCAGCTGCGTTGATAGTGCTATGAAAAAAAGGGTAGAAGATGCCATGTATTTGTGCAGCAACAAATTCATGGGTGGAGTCATTGAATGTAATGAGGAAACACAATTTTCAGGAAGAGTGGGGTTGCCTAGAAAGTTCCCTCCGCATTGGCAGGTCTGCTTTTCCACTTTCAGATGCCATTTGAGTCAATCACTATTGCTTGCTGGCCAAACAAATAGCATCCCATATTATATTATTCCCACTCAACATATAGGCAGGTATCTGATCATGCCAGCTACTTCATGTTTAATTTTTACTCTCATCCCCAACAAAATTTGAGTCATTTGAATTTTATGTAAATTATTTAATAATCATATATGAAAATATTTTTTTTTTTTAAAAAAAGAAGACATGATTATAATTGAGGAAAATTTCTGAAAAAATCCTGATGGAAATTTTATTGCCCATAAGGTATCTGAAATTTGTTCAAGGACTCAAGTTCTTAAGTAGGTACAACTCTTCAATTATGTGTAACATATACATTCAATTATGTGCAAATATTCTCCTTTTTAAAGATTTTTGCTTCTAGTTGAAGATCCATTAAAGACTAGTTGCACCCACTGAAGGACCTATAAATTTCACCTTTGGATAATAAATTTTTTAATGTGGGATTTTTCAACAATTTTTTCTTATAATAAAATAAATCATTAGGAATATACAAAGTATGCGTGTTATATGTGAAATGCAACATGTGATGTATTTGGTGTTGTGAGTGTGCTACTGACACAGCCTGATGTGAAAGATGGAGCCTTTATTAGTTTGCTGCAGATTTTGATTCATATCATGTGCTCTCTCTCTCTCTCTCTCTCTCTCTCTCTCTCTCTCTCTCACTACTTCCCACTTTCACCATTTGATAGGGTTCTTGTGGATGTGGTGAGGCTTCGTGCAACCATGCACTCCTCTTATTTACGGTTAATATAAATCCTTCTATTAAACATAATATATGTGGTCAAGCATATTGTAGCTTCCAAATTTTCGAATTTAGAATTTAGAATTCACTAGATTTTTAATCCTTGAAAATTATGCTTCCTTCTTTTCTTTTCTTTTCTTTCTTTCAATATAGTACACATAATATTGATTCACCGTTGTATTGATATATGTTTGTAGTCGAACTTGTGATGATTATACCATATACGTTACATAAAAATCATATATCTTGAGTTGTGGATAACCAATAGTGTGATTTATAATGGATTGTGATACACAAGAAACATATCTAATAAGTAAATGATGCTTTGTTTTTTCATCCTCTTAATAAAATAATGTATATTTTTAAAATGTTTGTTGCTTTATGATTTGTTAAAAAATAATTCTTTTCACTCTTAATTAATATCTCAACATTCTATTAGTGTATCTGAGACAGCAATTTTCTTTTGTGTAGAAGAGAAATTTTTTAATACAAAAAGTTGACCTTTGCTAACAATAGAGATAATCCCAAGCTGCCAAGGGCAAAAGTCAAAATTTTTTTCCAACTAAAGTTGCCACCTACGAGGGTTAAGATAGACTCGAATCTCCAATTATTTGCTCAAGTGACAAAAACCTCTGTCACTCATGTAAAATTGAGTTGGTTTGTGAGAGTATTTGAGCAATGGATAAGGTTAAACGCACGCACACATATATAATGCTTTTATGCTTATATGTAGTAATAAAAGTTTCTTTTACTTTATTGCCTGTTATATTCAATGACGAAGTATATACTTAAATGATAAGGAGTGGATCAATTCACGGCGCCACTAAGATATTCCAAATATTGAATTGAATCTTTATAGGAAGAATGACAATTAATGATGTGTTGATGAATATATCATTACTTTCTCTGTGATTAACATAAGAGGTAGGTGAGAATTAGATTTGATTTTAAATATAAGTCTTCAGTTTATTTGTCTCTAAAATTTATAATTTTTTCTACCAACAGGTACTTCCAATTCACATTATTAAATAGAGTGGTTTAGAAAAGTTATCATACATTTATTACAAATAATTAATTTAACTAATTTTTTAATATTCGTAAATTAGTTATCTAACTCTTATTTTAAAGTAAGAGGTAATAGTATAAAACAAAGATATTTAAGTTGTGAATATATAAAATAAGTCTTTATTTTATATTGATATTATTTTTTTATTATCGTTAAGCCAATGAGAGAAACCCATGCACCTATTATGTCTATAGAGAGTCAAACTCATAGCAGCATGCTTAAGAAAGTTTTAAGAAAAATATTTAGTGTGATTGAGATAAAAGGCCAAGACAGAGACGTCAATATTCTTTCACCATCTATAATTATCATTCTCCCAACATTATATTGTGCGCTATCTTAAGAGCTCTCACATGCTCAATAGAGGCATAACAACCAACCTGATCTCCTTATTAATTGATGGGTTTCATAATCATTCAATTCAATGTCTCTGTGAATAAGAAATGACCATGCAATTATCTTCTGGTTTTTTGGGTTAGGTTAAGTGGTATTGACTTATTAGGTCCAATACATCATAAATCTATATCTTCATACATGTATGTCAGTGTGTTCGCCATCATTTACAGGTCATGAATTCATGATGAATACAAATTACTACATCTAGTTTTTAATATAAGAGCTCATTTGACTTTTGTTTTAATTTTAAATATACTATCCCAATCCATTTTTCTCTCATATTTATCCATTATTTCTCAAGGTTGTGCTTGTAATAATGTTAGTTCTAACCAATATATGTACTTAATTAGCAGGATATTTTAGGAAAGACAACACTTATTTATTATAAATAATTAACTTAAGTAGTTTTTTTAATTTTCTCAAATTAGTCAACTAACTCTTATATTAAGAACCAGAGGTAGTATATCAGATTTCTGCAAAGCATCAACCTTAGTTCTTCTGATCATATTAAATTAATCAATATCTTCAACTCAAAAAAAAATTAACAATATCATATTCTTTTAAAACTTTAATTGGAAATCATCTATGAATCTTTATAGTTTTACTTAATTTTTAATTAAATTCTTTTAGTTTTCTTTTCTTTTTATCGGTCACATGAAACTATACCAATCTTATTAAAAATCAGGTAAGGTTATAAAGATCTAATGAAAAAATGCAGGGACTTGATTAAAAATAATAAAACTATAAGGACTTGATAACAAAACCTACATATAACTATTCAAAAATCAAGTGAAACTATGCGAATTTGCAGATTAATTTTTCTCACTTTAATTTATCCAAAACTAAATTTCATCCGTATAAGCTCATTAAGACATTAAGTCGTGTACTCAAGTAAATAGGCATGTTTTACTATATATTTGCATGAAGTTTAAAATAAGTTTTATTATATTTATAACTTATGAATAGTTTATCTTACTATAAATTTTATAATATATATTGAAATTGATTATTTCAGTTAAGGTGATTGTTATTGCAAATCTCATGAATGAGCATGATTAAATATAACTTCATATCAGAGAGTTAAGTGTGCGGGTATGCAAGCAAATATTTGAATTATTTAAATACTATTATTAATATTTAACTACCAATAAGAAGAGAGTTAGTCCAGTTGGTAAGAAGTCAACTCATAACCTATAAGGTTGTGAGTTTGAATCTCGCTACCAATGTAAAGACTTTGTTGGTAAGCAATCTGTAAACCTTTTTGAGTTTGGAGGTATATTCTGACCCTAGTAAGCCTTTAGACTCAACTCACCTAAATTTTTTATTAAAAAAAAAATTAATTTTAACTTTCATCTTTTTTTTCCCAAAAGAAATAGGAAAAGAGTCATGACTGTTAATTATAAGCCTATATATATATAGAGAGAGACATAACAAGGTAAGATTGATGAAGATGGGTCAACCCACCATAGTTCCACTGAGAGATCCACCTAACTCATCATCATCATCTTGCCCCTTCTATCTGTAGGACCATTTTTCTTGTTCAACTTATTTCAACCCTTGTATCAAGGTAATATTTCATTATTTATTTTTCTTGTGTTGAAAAACATATCCTTATGTTATTTTGTATATCCACCAATGCCACGATGAAAGTGCATCAAACTATAGCAATTTCTGCATTAAGGTCTGACCCAAATTCATCTGACCGGATTGATACTTCAAAAATATGAAGGGTTTACATATAGTTGTGAGTGTTTTTTTTTTAATTCTCATTTTTATGATTAGCTGATTGAGTTAGATCCGAATATTATCGGGACAATTGAAGGTAACTCTCCGAAAAGCATTTTTTGTACTCATGTGAAATCTAATTTGATGCCTCATGTTTAAGTGACCAAATACACTATAAAAAAAGACTTTCAGCAACAACTTTTAGCGGCAATAGAAAATGTTGCCGCTGAAAGTCTTACTCAAGGAAAAAAAAAACTGGACCGGACCGACTGGTTCAACCGGAAAACCGGTGAACCGGTGGCTGGTCTGGTCCGGGAGGCCAAAAAAACCGGCCTTCAATTGAACCGTTCTGAGAACGGTTCAACCGGATCAAATCGGGCAACCCGCCGGTTTGATGGGTTGCTCGGTTTTGAATATTTTATTTTTTTTAATAATCCAATCCATGGAAAACGATGTCATTGGCAATGGAAAATTAAAAAAAAAAAAAAGACAGTCCGGTCCAAATCAAATGAGCTTGGCCCCTGCTTCAGTTTGGAGAAAAATCTTTGCCTTTCACTTCTCGCCATCGCTACCCTCCCCCAAATAGAAAATCCCTAGCTGAATCAAGCTCATTGTGCCGGAGTTTTCTTCGCCATCGGAGGTCCCAGATCTTTGCGTCACGTCGTCGAGGTTGAACGTTGAAGCAGCTAGTGATCGTGGTTCAAGCGCAAATCTACATCGTAGCCGCAGGTGGTCGCGTCCCATCGTCGTTACTTCTTCACGGTGGTAGAATCATTGTTGGAGCTACAGGTAGTCGCTTCTGTGCTCTTGCCTCTTGTTGTCCTGTTAGTAATTTTTATTCAGTTAGGCTTAGATAGTTAAATCATAAACGTGCTCTACTCTTATGGTTTTTCCTTCACTGGTCATGTTTTGTGCGTTCTTCTTCTGTTTTTTTTTCCCATCTGAATTCTCAAGCTCAACACTAATAACCTGTAAAGTAGCTAGGCTTAGATAAAATGAGATTTATTTCCTTTTTCTAATGTAGAACAATATCGTGTATGATATAGATGTAAGATCCGGGAAAAAAAATATAAACAGTCATACTGATTGATTTCAATGATTTGTTTACTTGGAACATCATTTAAATGATGATATCTGGTCAGCACATGTGAGAGGATTCGTTAACTAAAAGTTTAGAGAGTTGGAGAAGCAACGTAAGAATATGATCATACTCATTTCACTTTCAGTATCAAATCTCTGTGACTCTATCCATTCAAATATGGTTGTCAATTTTATTCCAAAGATCAAATTTTCAAGTCCAGAATTTTGGCATGATGCTCGTAACCTGAAAATTTATGCAAATGGTGTTTGAATATTAGATCCAAGTACTTAAAGTGCATATTTCATATGAAATCTGAATTTGTCAATTTGATCTTTGATTTTTAATCAGTGATGTTATATTATCCGAGCTAATCCCATAGCAATGAACCCCCAAATGGCCAAATGTGATATTTGATGTTTGATTTTCTTGATTTGTTATTTAGTAACAGTGATGGATATTTCAAGTAATCCAAGTTCAAGAAGTGACAATGTGACTCCTAATACGAGATCTTCTACTCCTAATACTAAAACTTCCACTCCTACACCCACTTCTTCATTACGTACTAAAACTGATCCTGCATGGGCACATATTGCATACAAAAAAGAGGGGACACAGAATATATATACTTTTCTTTTTTGTGCTAATAGTTATAAAGGAGGTGGGATAAATAGGATGAAGCAACATCTTGCTGGTATCACTGGTCAAATAGCTTCTTGCAAGAAAGTTTCACATGATATACGTCATAGAATGTCAGAATCTTTGAAAGAATCTTCAAAGAAAAAAATTGTTGAAAACTTAGAAGAGGATGTTGAAGAAACCCATGTTGATTCACAAATTATCATGAGTACTTCGAAGAAGAGGAAAGCTACTGGGAGTATGGACAATTATTTTGCTCTTAGGACAACCCCTGATTCCCAACTAGGTATTAAAAGTGCATTAGCAACTAAAGAAGCAAAACATAATGTGAAAATGTTGATTGCTGAATGGGCTATTGTGAATTACATTCCATTTAAAGCATTTGATTGCCCTTTATTTCAAAAAGCTGTGGATGGAATTGCTTCAATTGGGCCTGGGTTTAAAGCCCCTAGTGCTTATGATTTCAAAACCAATTTATTGAGTGATTAGAAAAAAGAATGTCAGTTGCTGATTCATTGTCATCGAGCTAAATGAAAAAACAATGGCTGCACACTCATGGCTGATGGATGGACCGATGTTAGGCAACACACTTTGATAAATTTCTTAGTGTATTCTACACACGATATGGTATTTGTGAAATCTGTTGATGCATCATATCTAGTCAAAGATGCTAAAACTTTATTTACACTATTCTGTGAAGTCATTGAGTGGATTGGTCCTAAGAATATCGTTCATGTAGTAACTGACAATGCAGCCAACTATGTAGCATGTGGCAAACTGATTAAGGAAAAGTATAAAAGCATTTATTAGTCTCCTTGTACTGCTCATTGTTTGAATCTTGTATTGAAAGACTTTTCCAGCATGCCTCATGTGTCGGACTTTGCATCAAAGGCATCAAAGATAACCATCTTTGCATACAATCATATGATTTTCTTATCCTGGATGAGAAAAAGACCGAGCTGGAAAGAAATTGTGTGTCCTGGTGCCACAAGATTTGCTACTACATTTATTACATTGCACAGCATATATGCACAAAAATGATTTGCAAGCTTTGGTTGTTGATAAGCACTTTGTGGACCACAAATTATCCAAGACCAAAGCAGGAAAAAATTTTAGTGCAATCATATTAGATAATCGGTTTTGGAATGACTGTTATGAAGTTGTAAAGATTGTATCTCCTCTGATAAAATTATTGCGAATTGTGGATTCAGATGAAAAACCTTCATTGCCTTATGTTTATGAAGGCATACAAAGAGCAAAATTGGCAATTAAGGAGATGTTTAAGAAGAATAAGGAGATGTATAAGCCTTATACAAGAATTATCCAAGCTCGATGGGACAGGCATTTGAAAACCAATCTTCATGCAGCATCGTACTTGTTAAACCCTGTAATCACATATGGTCCAAACTGTCCTAGCAAGTCAAAATTAATGATGGCTTTGATTGATGTGGTGGAGTCTTATTCAGATGAAGATGTTGATGGCTTTCTGGTAATGAAACAAACAACTACTTATCGTGAAGGCAAAGAATCTTTCAGTAGACCCTCATATCAAAAAGCTGCACAAAAATTAGACCATTGTAAGTGTTAATATTTTATAGTACATTCATGGTTATTCACTAATTCTTTATAATATTGTATGCTAAATGTATTTTATTATGCAGATGAGTGGTGGACATATTATGGTTGTTCAGTTCCAGAATTGCAGCGCGTTGCAATGCATATTCTTAGTCAAACTTCTGCTTCTTCTGGTTATGAGAGGAATTGGAGCTTGCTTGAGAGAATTCATACAAAAAGAAGGAACAGATTGGAACACAACAGGCTGAATGATTTGGTTTTCACAAACTATAACCTGCAATTGAAGCATAGGTACTCTTAGAAATAGTAAATGCTTTTAATCTTTTATTTTAATTGATTTATATTTAATTGAATTTTTATTTGTCATTAAAGGAATACATTGAAGAAGAAGAAAAGTTATGATCCGATTGACTATGAAAACATTGACATGATGGACTTTTGGGTGACTGAAGAAGATCCCACCCCTGAGTTTGATGATAGAGATGTGGCTACGCTTGAAAGTGTCCTTAACAATAAAGGCACTGCAAATTCAACAACTTTTGAGAGGGATAATGAAGGTTTTTATATATAATTAAGATTCTATTAGTATTCTTAGATGAATATATAATTATTTGCATAATCATTAATATTGATTATTGTCTTATATAGGTGATGAAGATATGGATATTGATGAGCCTCCACCTTTGCACGATGATACTCACCCAACTGATGATATCTCAGTCCATGCTCTTACCAATGATCTTAATGATGATTTTGATTTTGCATAGTGATGAAGATGTGAATTTTATTAATATTTGCTTGGTACAATTAAACATTTAAACTACTTTTGTAACTTTCTATCTTTTTTTGAGTGATTATTATTTATGAATTTGGTTCTATTTTAATATTGTGAATTAAATTATATTATTTTAATATGACCGGTCTGACTCCGGTCCGACCTCCGGTTCGACCAGTGACCCTTGACCTACTACCTCGATTGGTTTAGCTCCCGGTCCGGTTTTTTGTTCCTTGGTCTTACTTTCAACGGTAACCTTACTTTTAGCAACGACTTTTCAGAGTTACCACTAGAGGACCATTTTTGAAAGTCAGGTTTTTAGCGGCGACTAATCATGTTGCCACTAAAAGGACCTTTAAACGGCAACCTAATATTGCCATTGAAAAGGGCTTTTAGCAGCTATCATTATTGTCGTCACTGAAAGAAGCTTTCAGCAGCGACTTAACATGAAGTGACGGCTGGCTGGTAGTGACATGATAGTAGTCCACAATTGACCGGCAATGATGTGGTAATGGCAGATGGTGGTCCTATTTCTCTCTAGCTACACTTTCAGAGTCACTAGTGACTTTTTAGAGTCGCCATTGAAGGTCAATTTTTAAAAATGAGACTTTCAACAGTAACTCCTAATATCACTGCTAAAATTTTACTTTCAACGGCGACCTAATGTTGTCACTGGAAAGGGCTTTTAGTGGCTACCATTATTGTTGCTGTTAAAAGCTTCTTTCAAGGATGACTGAAAATGACATGGCAATGGGCCGGTAGTGACATGGTAGTGGTCAAGGCTAACCGGTAATGATGTGGTGGTAGCCGATGGTAGTCCTATTTTTCTCTGATGATACTTTCAACAGCAACCTTTTGTCATTGCTGAAAGGGTCTTCAGTGGTGACTTCTTTGTTGCTGTTGAAAAGTCTTTCAGCGGCGACTTTTGTGTTGCCATTGAAAAGTTGACACTGAAACTATACTTTCAATAGTGACTCATTTTGTTGCCACTGATAATAACAATAATTGCTACAGCAATAATTTGGCGACAACTTTGTGTTACCACTGAAAACTTTTAATGGCGATTTTTTTACTTTTAGCAGCAACATTTATCGTTGCTGAAAATCAAGTTTTTTTTTTTTTGTAGTGATAGCTAGTTCCATTAAATCAATACCTATTGGTTGTGAGTATTTTTATACTTATATGCTAGACAAGATCTTGGATGTTGAATATGGTAACCATATTAATTTCTTTCTCTAATTTGGTACATGGCATGGAGAACAAGATGATGATACATGGTCAAAACGTACTGTTGAGGCCGACTAAGCCTGATGTAGATGTTATATATTCTTATGTCCTGTTGGTAATTTGTCATGTGAAAACGACTTGGGTGGCTTTATTGTTTTAATAGTTAGTATGTGTCCGAATTAAACAGAATGTATCTCTCACAACTTAATAAATGAATATTAAAATCTCAGAAAAGTGTCCACATTTAGTATCAAAATATGCTAAGCAAAATAATTTAGTATGTTTTGTCTAAATACATATAATCAATTGATCATATTTCTGTTATATGTATTATTGAGATATATGACAGTTTAGATAACCTCTGTGTCATGAAGATGATAACTTAGCTGCATAATACTAGCTTAATTAGATGATAGAGAATGAGGTGAGGCATGGATAAATATATAGAATTAAAACCTTCTAATTCTAAATATAAAAACTAAATAACTAACTTATATATACTAAAAAAACTTATTTAAGTAAGTTGTTTATAAAAAAATGTATTAGTTTTTCTAAAATACTTCTTTTAAACATTTGCATTAGAAATTATTCATTCATGAAAAAAAAACTCTTTAATATATGTAATCAGTCTAAAAAGCATAGGAAAAAGTTATAATTTTAAGAGATAAAATAGATTAAAATATTATATATGCAATCAAAATAATTCCTTTACTTTCAAAAAAAAATTCCTTTACACATGAACTGGTTCATTTAAAATAAGAAGGAATACTAAGTGTGTCTGGTTAGAGGGGAGAGTGGGGGGAGGAGGAAAAATGAGCCACTCCCATCATTTGGTTAGAAATTTTGGAGGGAAAGGCAGCCAAAATCTTCCCCCTCCTTCCCTCCCCCTCCCCCCTCATTTTGGCTTCCCCCAAATTGGGGTTTTTTGGAGAGGAGCCAAATATGTTGACTAGTTTGTCCTTATAGTTTATGTAATATTCCAATAATGTTCTTAGATTAAAAAAAAGAAAATTAAATCCACCCATTCCCTTTCATACCCATCCACTATTGGCCTGTCACAACCCTCACCCACAGCTCCCTCCATCTACGTTTTGCTCAGATGTTCGGTTATTTTCAGATGTTCAATTAAAAAACTACAATTGATCTGAAAAGATTTCCAAACGCCTTGATAAAAGTTTAAAGAAAATGTTAATTTTTTTAGGTTAATTTATTTAACTAAATACCTTCATCGTCAATTTTTTTCGGAAACGTGACGATGCTCAACAGTTTATGAAATTTGTTGGTCCTGGTCATGTGTGGGCAATGAATCTGCTTCTTTTTAATAAATATACATTAGCATGGGAAGAGAAGCCATATCTGATTTGTTTTGTAAGGTAGACGAGAACGAAATGAAAACAGTGGAGGCTTTAGAAATTTAAAAATATTAATATATCAATTTTTTATACACATCTTCACAATATTAATACATCACTATACCAATATTTTAATACCCATATTATTGACACGACAGAGAAAATTTACATTGAATTATGTAATTTGAATTAAGATGTAAATTAATTTATATAAATAAAAATATAAATTAATATGTAAAGATAAAATGATAAATTAATTATTACTATTCCTCTCTTCCCTCTTTTAAACCAAACAAGGGATTATTAAACATCTTTCTCTTCCCTTCTTTCTAGTCAAACCAAACAAGATAAGGTTAAAACCTCTCCTGCCCTCCCCTACTCCACCTTTTCCTCCCTCTCCTGCCCTTCCTTCAAACCAAACAAGTCCTAAAAGAATAACTTGGAGAGGGTGTAAAGTATAAATTTAACGCATACTAATTTTCAATATTATCAATGATGATGAATCCCCGGACATGGCCAGCCGGCTCCAACTTCCACCGCCGGCGGTGGAAGTGGAGCAGTTATTGTAGGCGGATGGAGACAGTCGGCCAAACTCACTTTTTTTTTTTTTGGGGTGTAACCAAACTCATGAAAATTGATTTGATGAAAAGACAGCAAATCTAGGAACAATCTTATTAATTATCTTCTTAAAGCAACTTTTCTTTTTTAGTATTCCCTTTTGCATAACAAAGTAAACCAGTAGATTACCACAGTCATGCACAGTGACAGTCGGCAAAACCCTAAATCACCTCCACAATCTAAAAGTGGGCATAAAGTTAAAATAACAATAATCATAATACAGATAATTAATAAAAGTGATAAACAACTTAGCTTGAACTTTTAATCACTCCCTCATCTCATCAGGTCATCCATTAATCCCAAACAATAATTAATGTTTTACATTTTGAGTTAATTAGCTTTCTAATGGTGTAACTGCTCTATCCCGCATCAAATTCTACATATTTTAAATCCAATCAAGCCCTAACTAGACGGAACCTTTTGAGCTCTTTTCTTAATCAACAAATTAAAGCTCCAAAACTCAATACTTCATTACTTAAAAGATATTTAGGTCCTTAATTATTAATTAGCCCAATAACCATTTGTTGCTTTGACGAGTTTTATTTATGTTAACTCTATATTAATTTTGGTTTTTTTTTAATCAATCAAATCTAAAAGTAGAAATATATAGGGTGGCCTTTACAGTAGTTGTCAATTTCGTAAGAGGATAATATAATTAGTTAAATGAGCACAAATTAGTGATATAATATTAAAATAAATTATGATGAGCGAAGCACTAGGCAGGTTTCGCCGAAGCAAATGAGCCAGTAAAACTAAGCTTTTAGGCATTGACTTGACGTCCCATTTTCCAAAAAGGTAAAGACTTTTTTAATCATTACTGGGAGACTCACTGTTATGAACAGTAAACTCTATCATCATCATCATCAAAGTCACGAAACAATATAAAGTAAATTACTAGTATGAAATTAAATTTAAAAAATAATCATTTGCAAAAAAAAAATTATTATAATTAAAATAATTTATGTTATTATTATTCATATATTGATTATTTTCGATCTACAATTTTTTTGCATTTCATACTAAATAATTTCGGTTGTTCAAATTAATTTTAAAATATTTTTTTTTAAAAAAATCACTAGAACTATAAAAGAATCATGAAATGTAAAGTGTTTGAATCTCATCTAAATTCAATGCACTTGGGTACTCGTCGACACGAACAGTAGAGTATTAATGAAGTCATGAAAGTAAATTACAAAGGGATATCTATTATCCTTAATTGAGCAAGAAAACTAGTGACGTGCTAATTTTGCCAACCTGTTGTGTTTTCTAAAAATTAAGAAAAATGTTTCAGATGTCCTACCTCCATTATTATATGCTTTTGTGGATATGGATGTGCTGCGGCTAGCTCTATCTTCTTAATTATTGGCTCTATAGTTTTTATTACTATTTTATGTATTTAATATAAGAGTTATATTATTGATTTGTGGATATTAAGAAAATTAGTTAAGTTAATTATTGGGAAAATTTCAAAAAAGGTCCTTGGAATATGGGAAATGCCAGATTGGGTCCTTAAATTTCGAAAATGACAGAATGGGTCATTGACTCAATCTGTCATTTGTGAAATTCAGGCGAATTGACAATTTTGCCCTCATTTATTCATTCACTACAATGATTCAAGGAATCACTATAAGAGTTTAGGTGTTACTTAGATTCGTATAGCGAATAACTATTCACTTTTTCATAGTCAGGTGTCTTGTTATTAACTACAACTAATGCTATAATCACTAGAACAATGTAGGCATTACCTAGATTTGTGTAGAGAATAACTACTCATTTTTTCATAGTCAGGTACCTTATTATTAACTACAACGAATCTTGTAATCACTAGAACAATATAAGCGTTACCTAAATTTGTTTAGAGAATAACTACTCACTTTTGCTCAGGGGCAAAAATGTCAATTCGCCTGAATTTCACAAATGACAAATTGGGTCAATGACCCATTCTGTCATTTTCGAAATTTAAGGGCCCAATCTGGGATTTGGTATATTCCAAGGGCTTTTTCTGGGATTTTCCCTTAATTATTTGTAATAAATATTTTTTGGCTTTCCTAAGCTCTCTTCTTTAATTATGTATATTAAAACTACTTCTTGGTGGGAACTCTCTAACATGTACAATCAATAGAGATATTTTGAGAAAAAAAATTATAAAGTTGGGATATAAAATAGATTGAGATTTTATATTGGGACTAAATCCAACCACCAATCAGTTTTTATATTAAGGACTGAAAGTAGTATAAGACTTTTTTATAGCAATTAAGAAGGGATTATTTGTCTAAAGCATTAATTTGCTTATCTCATCCTTTGTTTACTGGTGTGCGTATGGTTCAATAGAGAATTAATAATTTGTTTAGAAATTAATTTCTTGCAATTCTTATCCACTTGTTCGTCTCAAACTCTGTTACATTAACAGAAAATGGAGGGAAAAGGAAAGGTGAGATCCAAATTTATAAGAGATAAGCATAGATTTAGATAGGGGACACTAAATCTATACTGATGAAAAAAGAAGAAGCATTATGTTGCAGGTTCAATTAATTAATTTTTTTTGTTAGTTATTTATTTTGTTAACTACCCACTAACCTATTTATTGATTTTGCATTTTAATTATTTTATTTAAAATTAGGTTATAAATACCCTAGGTTTCTATCGTATAAGCAGACTTGGCTTTTGACGTATCAGATAGTTTTCTTCCATTCCCGTTCTCATCTTTGTTCTCTCTTTCTCTCTAATATTCTTCTATGATCTCCTTCTCTTCTCCTTACTCTTTTCTGTTTTACATCAATTTTGGCATCAGAGCCTGGCTGTGCTTCCCTGTGTCCAATTTCTGTCAATCCAAACCATCCAAACACACCCTTAAGTTCAAAAGCTACACACAATGTCGTCGCTCTCCAGTTTCCGTTGCCAATCGCCTCTGTCCATTCACTCCCAGGCCTCCTCTCACTGCACCACCACCGTCATCATCCTCTTCGGCCAATAACCATCCAGACCACTCAGTTTCACAGTGAGTTATTGCCGGAAAAAGTCCATTGTGCGAGATCACCGTCACTGTCACTTTGAAGGCTCATAACTTTCTTGTCCGACCTTCGATTGGCGCGAAACCACCTCTATCGGGTTCACAAGGAGGAACACGGCCAGACCCAGAAATTTCAAGGCCAGCCGGTGTTCCACTAGCCCCCACGCGCCGCCACAGTCCTTGCGTGTGGTCTCCACACACCACCGCGTTGCCAGCTTTCCCAGATCGCATTTTTTGCCGTTTTGACCTCGTTTCGCACCGTTTCTTCCACCGCCGACCCTCCTAATGCTAAGAGCAGTCACCCAGGAGCATTGGAGTTTTTTATTTGGTGTCGTAAAGCTACACCAGTAAGGCCCAATCGACCCTCTAATTAATTATTGTGACTTTTAGTATACTGGAGGTTACTTTTATTGCTTTAGGACGTTGTTCTTGCTAGATACCACTACTGCCTGTATATATATTTTTGGTTATTTATTCCTGATTATTATTTTATAGCTTAAAAAAAGGGGAAAAAAGATGAAAAAAGGGGCAAAAAAAGGAGAAAAAAAGAATTTATTTTCATTTTATTAGTAGCTTCTTCGCTTGCTTCATTATTTATTGTTAGCTTTCGCCTATCTATTACATGACTATTCGTGATATTGAAAATAGACAAGACACCTTAGACCAAGCACTTCAATCCTTAGAACCCCGTGTTAGCTCCCTTCAATCCCAAATAGACCAGATACTTCAGACCTTTGAACTAAAACTGAATGAACTCACTAAATGCCTTAAGGAATCCTTGGCCGAGATTAAGCAAGAATATAACTCCCAGTGTCAAGAGCTTAGAGCCACTACTCAGGAGCTTAAGATAGCTAATCAAGAGCTTAGGACCTCCCAGCAAGAAATTAGAGATTCTCTCCTAAGAATTGATAGGCAGGTCTTTAGTAAGGGTGTAGAAGGAATTCTTGGAAATGCCCCTGAGACTACTCAAGCGCACACCAAGCTTGACACCGTTGGACCATCTCACACTAAAGGCTCCTAGCTTTCTATAGGTCTGCGTAACCTACAGGCTAGATCACTGCATGTTGAGGCCTTTCCCCAACCCCTCGAGGAAGAGGACGACCCATGGGATGAACAAGGTACAGAGAATCGTTACGAATCCCATCTTGGGAATCGACGTACCTACGGAGGGTACGCAGCTCGTCCCAGATATGGACGAGACCCATCGCCACCTAGGCGATACCGAGACACCCCTCGGCAAGACTACTATGATGATGCTATGAAGAGGGTTAAGGTTGAGGCACCTGACTTTGATGGTCGATTAGATGTAAATTCCTTCCTCGATTGGTTAGCCACCATGGACGACTACTTTGAGTGGTACAATATGAGTTACATGTAACGTGTTCGCTACCAAGATGAAGCTCGTCGGATCTGCACAGAAGTATTGGCAGCATGTCCAAGTGAACGTCGAACGCTTAGGGCAACCTCCCGTCATGACTTGGGAGGAGATGAAGCTGAAGCTTAAGGAAAAGTATGTACTGGTCAGCCACTTGAGCACGCTTTTCAACCAATTGAATAACCTAAAACAGGGAACCTTGTCGGCAGCCAACTACATCTCTCGATATGATGACCTTCTGATCCGCAACGACTTAAATGAGCTGAGTTTTGTCATTATCGAGAGATTCATCGGTGGCCTTAGGGATGACATACAGAGGGAGCTCAGAGTAAACCGCCCCTATAGTTTAGAGGAAGCATATCATAAGGCTATCGAGATTGACTCTTTGCCTAAATATCCCTCCTTCAGGCATCCCAGCTTCTCTGGTTTAGAGTCTCATCCCGCTCGTAGCTCTGCTACCTCGGCCAATTAACGGGTAAGTCATCAACTTTCAGGGCCAAGTGCTTCACGATCAAGAGAGTCATCAGTATCAAACATTCACACGGGTAGCTCATCGATAGAGTGTTTCAAGTGTCACTCCAAGGGACACATCGCTTCAAGGTTCCCGCAACATGCATTGCTTATCGAATATCAAGATGATGCACTACTCGAGAGCGTGCCAGATGTAGTTGTTGACCCTGTTGATATTCCTTATGATGTAGACAAAGAGATTAATTGTGATGAAGTGCCATCGGGCCATCTTGGAGTGATGCGATGTCTCTTGACTGTCCCAACACCAGATGACTCCTGAAAACGGAACAACATCTTTCACACCTTTGTGAAGTGCGGTGACAAGTCATGCAAGTTGGTTATTGACAATGGAAGCAAAAGGAAAGTGATCTCTACTTGAGGTGTCACTCATCTTGGACTCAAGACGGAACCAATTGCTAAGTCTTTCCGTGTTGCATGGGTTGACAACACTTCGTTGCTTATCACCCAACAGTGTCGTGTCCCACTCCATTTGGGCGACTACAAGGAAGATGTCTTGGGTCTCGTGATCCCCATGGATGTGTCTCACATTCTTTTAGGACGCCCGTGGCTATATGACCATGATGTCACTATCCAAGGCCAAGCAAACAACCACATCTTCAAGCATGAGGGCAAGACCATCTTACTCCATCCTGCGAAGCCTGAGTACAAAGCAAAAGGTCTTGCCCCCACAAAAGGATCCACCTCTAAGCCCATTAACCTTTACCTCCTGACAGAGAAGCAGTTCATCAAAGAAAGTAGGGATGTTGATGTCATCCTTGCCGTCGTTTTCAAGGTTGTTTCTCCTTCTGCACCAACACCTGACAATTTTCCAAAAGAGGTGACCCAACTCTTGGACGAGTTTAAGGATGTTGCACCTGAGGAGTTACCTCCTGACTTGCCACCCATAAGGAACATCCAGCATGCAATCGATTTGGTTCCAGGATCACAGCTCCCTAATCTTCCACACTATAGGATGAACCCTAAAGATTGGGAAGAGCTCAATCGACAAGTTAACGGCTTGCTTGAGAAGGGCTACATCCAGCATAGCCTCAGTCCTTGCGTTGTCCCTACCCTTCTGACTCTGAAGAAAGAGGGCTCATGGAGAATGTGTGTTGACAGTCGAGCCATCAACAAGATAATCGTCAAGTACCGATTCCCGATCCCTAAGTTAGAAGACATGCTTGATTTGGTGTCTGGATCTAAGTGGTTCTCCAAGCTCGATCTTCGCAATGGTTACCATCATATTCGAATCAGACCAGGAGATGAGTGAAAGACTGTATTCAAGACACAGGATGGATTGTACGAGTGGCTCATTATGCCATTCGGATTAACGAACGCCCTGAGCACATTCATACGAGTGATGACGCATATGCTGCAGCCTTATCTAGGAAAGTTCGTGGTTGTCTATTAACATTCTGGTTTTCAGTAAATCTAGGGATGACCACTTGCATCACCTTAGACAGGTGCTCCTGACCCTTCGGAAGGAGAAGTTTTATCTTAACCTACCAAAGTGCTCCTTTCTGCAGAGTCAAGTTATGTTTCTTGGATTCATCGTCTCAGAACAAGGCTTGTCTGCAGATCCCGTAAAAGTCTAAGCCATCTAAGATTGGCCAGAACCTCAGACACTGCATAAAGCACGCAACTTTCATGGGCTAGCGTCCTTCTATCGGCGTTTCATCAAAGATTTCAGCACCATTATGTCTCCAATCACTGACTGCTTGAAGAAAGATAAGTTCAAGTAGACTCCCACGGCCTCCACAGCTTTCAACACTATTAAGGAGAAACTCTCGAGCGCTCCCCTCCTGGCTTTACCTAACTTTCACAAGTGCTTTGAAGTTGCTTGTGACGCTTTCGGGGTTGGAATTAGAGGCGTTTTAAGCCAAGAAGGCCACCCCATCGCCTACTTCAATGAGAAGCTTAATGAGGCCAAGCAAAAGTACTCCACGTACGACAAAGAGTTCTATGCCATTGTTCACTCGGAGCATTGGAAGTACTATCTCCTCCCCTAACAGTTTGTCATCTACTCAAACCACCAGTCTCTCAAGTTCCTTAGCTCCCAACGACACTTAAATGCCAAACATGCCAAGTGGAGCGAGTTCATTCAGGAATTTACCTTTGTGGTCAAGCACCGCCCACAAGGAGAGAACAAGGTAGCTGATGCTCTTAGCCAGAGAATCCACGTTCTCAACACCTTAACAGTTAATGTCATGGGATTTGACAGGCTCAAGGACGAGTATACTTTGTGTCCTGACTTTGGCATCATTTATGATGAGGTTAAAGATGGCAACCGCCAAGCTCATGTGAATTTCCTGATCAATGATGGCTACCTATTTCGTGGGTCTAGGTTGTGTATTCCCCGCACGTCACTGCACGATTTTCTCGTTTGGGAATTGCATGCGGGAAGGCTAGCCAGACACTTCAGCATTCAGAAGACTACGGCCATGGTTGAAGACAGGTTCTACTGGCCTTCCCTTAAGTGTGATGTTGCTCGAATCCTTTCCCAGTGTCGTACATGCCATATAGCAAAGGCAAAGAAGAGGAATATTGTGTTGTACACGCCTCTTCCTGTTCCTGAGGCACCTTGGAAGGACATTAGTATGGATTTCGTGCTTGGCTTGCCAAAGACAATGCAAGGGCACTATTCTGTCTTAGTTGTAGTTGATCGATTCTCGAAAATGGCACATTTCATCCCATGTAGTAGGACTATCGATGCCTCACATCTGGCCAAGCTTTTCTTTCGAGAGGTTTTGCGTCTTCACGGTTTGCCTACCACCATCGTCTCTGATAGGGATGTCAAGTTGGTCAGCTATTTCTGGAAGACCCTCTGGAAGCTCTTCGGTACGCAACTGAAGTTCTCGTCTGCTTTTCACCCTCAGACTGACGGACAAACTGAAGTGACTAACCGTAGCTTAGGTGACCTGTTTTGTAGTTTAGTTGACGATAAGCCCGGTAACTGGGATATAGTCTTGCCTATAGCTGAATTTGCTTACAATAACTCGGTCAATAGATCCACTGGCAAAAGCCCATTCCAAATTGTCCAGGGTTACAACCCAAAGCAGCCTATTGACCTTGTTCCCCTTCCCCTGTCTGCTTGCCCTTCTGAGTCCGCCGAGACCTTTGCACATCGCCTTCATGATATTCATGCTGAGGTTAGGCGTAAGTTAGCTTTAAATAATGACAGGTATAAGATAGCTACTGATGTCCATCGACGTCACCAAGAGTTCGATGTTGGCGACCTTGTCATGGCTCGTATACGGCCTGAGCGTTTCCCAAAGAGGCCTTACAAGAAGCTGCACGCCCGCACCTCTAGCCCGTTTTGCGTTTCCAAGAAGCTAGGGCCCAATGCATACTTATTAGAGTTACCTCTAGATATGTCTATTAGTCCAGTATTTAATGTTGAGGATATTGTTCCTTACCGGGGCACTTTCGATCCGCCCCCTTTGTGTTCTAATGACTTTGCAGGTACTCAGACTCACCAAGTCCCAACCCCACACGTGCCTAGAGTTGCGCCTCCTGCGGAAGCCATTGACACTGTGATGGATGAGCAGACGGTTCTAACTCCAGCAAGTCCCGTCAGTCGTTACCTCATTCGTTGGAAAGGCTGTCCTGATTTAGACTCTACGTGGCTTACCGAGGATGAGTTCCGTCGTGTGGATGCTGCCCTCCTCGACAGCTATCAGCTTTCTAACTCTCCGGTTGCGAGTTCTTCGAACCGGAGGGGAAATGATGTAGATTTAATTAATTAATTTTCTTTTGTTAGTTATTTATTTTGTTAATTACCCACTAACCCATTTATTGATTTTACATTTTAATTATTTTATTTAAAATTAGGTTATAAATACCCTAGGTTTTTATCGTGTAAGCAGACTTGGCTTTTGACGTATCAGATAGTTTTCTTCCATTCCTATTCTCGTCTTTGCTCTCCCTTTTTCTCTAATATTCTTCTCTGATCTCCTTCTCTTCTCCTTTCTCTTTTCTGCTTTACATCACATTATTTGCCAGAAGAAATAGAAGAAACTATGAGTTTTACCAAAAACAAACAAAGAAGAAGATTATGTCGCAATTGTCAAAGGTCAAATAGTATTTCATAAATGGGAAAAAAATCCATGTTGTTGTATTATATTAAACTACATATATTACTTTAAAGCTTAACAAAATTATGTGAATTCTTTTGAAAAATGTTCTACTTGGTTCCTTTTTAAAATCTAGAGTCAACTTAGTTACTTTGATTCTTATATTAAAAATAAATTCGAAGTTGCACAAAAATTATAATTAAAGTATTGTGTCATGCAAAAATTAAAAGAAAGATTTTTTTTGTCATATCATATTCAACCAAATAAAATTAAACTATCATGATTTCACCCATTAAAGTTGGCCCAATATTCAATAATGTTACGTTTCATGTCCCATAAATTTACGAGATTGAATCTCACTCTTACAATAAGGCTTACCTTTGAGTAATGTGTATTGGGAGATATATATATATATATATATATATATATATGGAATGTGCATATAAACATGGGGTGTATATATATTTGGAATGTATAGTCTATATATATGTATATGGAATAGATAAATTAGAATACACACACATCTGTGTGTGTGTGTGGAAATGTATATAAATATGAGGAATGTGTGTGTTTGTGCGTATATGGATCGGACGGTTTTTTCCCACCATATAATTTGTACGATATATGAGGCATTACATAGATGGGGCAGTTACTTCCCATCACGATTGGTATCGTGTTGATTGAAGGATGTTGCGATTGAATGCTTGATGATCATTATATTTTCTTATTGTCTAATCTATTGATGAAGATTGAGAAAAATTTTATCCTTCCTAGCATGATTTTAGCGTGAACATTTGAATATTGTGACATTTATTTATTATTTGTGACAAATTCTCATGGCACATTTTCTTCCTTTCTACACACATTGTTATTTGTGCTCCCACTTAGTCAGTGGTTATGGTCGATTATGCCACATAGACTCGTGGGGTACATTTTAATGAATTGGTGACTCAGATATGATCTCATGACGTCATGACTATTATAGTAATGTTAAGCCTCCTCTACGTTTGATAACAAGCATTGAAAATTAAAAATTAAAGATGAAAATTAAAAAAAAAATATTAAAAAAGTATTTAACATAAGAGACGGCTTGTTATATGGGATTAGCTAAACCCATATTGAGATCCCCCAATCCCACACATATAGGTTTAGCTAATCCCATATAACAAACACTTACTTATACTAAGTGTTATTTTAATAATTTTTCTTGATTGCAATTATAATTTTTATCTCAGATTTTTAATGTTTCGTGAGACTTTAGAATTAAAGTACTGATAAGCTATGGAATAGCAAGTGCATTCCCGAAGTTATTTTTGTTTGTTTTTTCTCATTTAGACTTCAACAGTTTTAAAACTAGTTTGACAAGCATTTTTATTGCTGTGGAGATAATTATTTGAAAGTCCATAAAATTTTGTTTAAACTTGTTAAGCTAAAGAAAATTACTCGTGTGCCGATTACAACTCCGATTCCGATTTTGAGGGGGTGACAAGCAAAGCTCTAGATATCGGGGGCCAAGTTACACTTTGTGTAAGTTTAGTTTCATTTTCTTTTATATTACTTCTACTACTAATTTGAATTGATTAAACAAATTTATTAAGTTAGTTATTTATAATTAATTAGTTCTCACTTTTCTAAAATACCTTTACTAGTGTGTTTTATTTAACACTATCATTTGATAAAATATTTAACATGTATAATTATTATAAAAACTATATTAAAAAATAAATAAATATGACAAACAAAATAAATTAGTATATTATATTTAAAATTAAATTAAAAGTTAAACTAGTTATTATATTAAATGATGAAAGTAGTATTATAATAGTACAGATTGATAAAACTAGTACTACGTATATATTACCTCTATATCTAATTATAAGAGCTAGTTGACTAATTTGATCAGATTAAAAAAATAAGTTAAGTTAGTTATTTGTAATAAATAGGTATTGTATTTACTAAAATATCCTTGTTAATTAAATGTTTTGGCTAGAACTATCATTATTAGAAGGACTATCTTAGAAATAAATGCATAAATATTAGAGACAAAATGAATTAGGTTTTATATTTATAACCAAAATAAAAATTAAATGAGATATTATATATATATTGACGACGATGATGACTAGTTTTATCTTTTATTTATTCATACTGACACGTTCCCTCACCTCCACAGCCAACCCATCTCTGCATATAAATACCCTTCATGCCCACGCTTTCCCACTCACTTTCCTTTACTTCAGATCATTTAATTCCCTCTCTCTCCCCCTCTCTTTCTCTCGCTCTCTCTGATCTCTCTCTAACTCCGATCCGGCCGTCATCCATGGCGGAAAACCACGACGGTAACGCCTTCTTCTTCAACCAACCTTCCAGCCGGAAGGGTGGTTGGCACGCCGCCATCTTCATCATCTGTACGTCTCTCATCACTTCCAATAACTCATATAAATATATATGTAATTGTGTGCATATCAGAGACGACGATTTCCAAATGGAATAGATTGGAGACAAGATTAGAATAGATTCCATGATCGATGATATTTGTGTTGGCAGGTGTGGAGTTTGCAGAGAGATTCGCGTACTCAGGTTTGTCGGGGAATCTGATAACGTACCTCACGAATGCTCTTCACGAGCCCATTACGACGGCCGCCAAAAACGTCAACACTTGGGTCGGCGTCTCGTCTCTGTTCCCTCTGCTCGGCGGCTTTGTCGCCGATTCATATGTCGGTCGTTTCAACACCATCGTCCTTTCCTCTCTCATCTATCTCCTCGTATGTACTTTCTTCCTTTATTCTTAATTATCTCCATTCTTCTTCCTCCTCCTTAGATTTTACCTTTGCCTTCTCTCCTTTTCATTGGAGTTCCATATTTTGGGGTCCCACAACTTTTTGACAGAAGAACATCTGTCTATTGACGAGCCACGAGCTAGGAAAAATGGTTGAAATGTCTAAGCATCCACCACCATGATAATTATTTTTAAATCCTCACAAACTAAGGAACGACAGTAAAGTTTAGTGGCAAAAAAAAAAAAAAACAGTAAAGTACAGTTAATAAACGCTCCTTTCATACTATTAATATAAAAACTAGCTTGATATTTATTTTATTTTTAAATATAAAATTTCAATTTATTTTATTATTTCATATTTATTTTTAAAAAAAAAAACCATTATCGTAGTTGTATATATTAATTATTTTATTAAATAGTAGTTTTAACTAGTATACCTGATTAGTAAAAGTATTTTTAAAAAATAATATCTATTTATTATAAATAAATATCTTAACTAATTTTTTTAATCTACTTAAATTAGTTAACTAGTTTTTATATTAAAAACCATATAAATATATTTTAAATAGATAGCCATGTGTATTAAAAAATATAATATACATTTTTCCTTCTTATTTTTCCCTCTCTTTGTTGATGAGGATAAAATTAAACGGCAATCATTATTAGGCGTGGACATCATCATTAAGTGTTTATTTCGCAGTAAAAGATTCTAGGGGTGGATCCCACAGTAGATGTGGGACCTACCAACTCATCCGTTGCCTCCACTATAGATTTAAGATTCGTTTTATATACACTTAATGTGTGTTATTAAGCTTAAGAAAAAGTATTTATTAACAAATAATTGATTAATTAATCTGAAACTTTCGTCTGAGATTCTGCAAAGCCATAGTGCGAGAGAGAAATAGACCCAGCAATTAAGTCACATCTAAGTCACATATGGGACCACACATCTGTACCTGCCATATGGACACATTACCTATGATTCTAAACATAGAAACTATACGGAGATTTAATTTAATTTACACATGTTAAAATATTTATATTTTTATGTGCATAGCTAATAAAGGCATTTTAAAAAAGACAACACATATTTAATATGAATAACTGATTCAAACAATTTTTTAATATTCACAAATTAATTATGTACCTCTTAATATACATATTTCTCAGCCTCATTTAAGCATGTTCGTACATTTCCTGAGCACATTTCTACAGAAAAATTGGAAGAGGATCCACAGGACAGGGCACTCAAATTAATTTACATCACATCTTTATTAATCATGACAAAATGGAAAGGGGTTGCATGTTTATGTTAATAATAAAAATAAATAAATTATGCAATAAAAAGAAGTTTATATAATTATATACTATTTTCTTCCATTACCCTATAGAACTTTTTTTTTGTGAAAAAAAAATTTGATGTATTGACAAAAATGTAGGGAATGATACTTTTGACTCTGTCGGTCTCAGCACTGAAGAACACCACTTTATTTTTCGTTGCTCTCTATATACTATCCATTGGTGACGGAGGCCACAAGCCATGTGTCCAAACTTTCGCCGGCGATCAGTTTGACGATGACTCGCCGGAAGAAAAGATTGCCAAAAGCTCATTCTTCAACTGGTGGTACCTGGGGATAGTGGCTGGTTCAACTATAGCCACTTTCCTTGTAATATACCTTCAGGTAATTACTCCTTTCTAGTCAAAATATAGAAGTTAGTAAAAAAAAATTCACTTTGATTTTAAATATAATATTTTAATTCATTTTATTTTTGAAATTTATCATGAAAATTAACTTTTTTTTTAATGAATAACTAGTTTAACTAATTTTATTAATTTCGACTAATTAGTTATTTAGCACATACATCTGGAACGAAGTATAGTTTTAATCAACTGATTAAGTTCATCCCCTCTTTCTTTTTGCCTTTCTATTTATGGTGAAAAATAATAGAATCCACAAGAATAATTATTTATATGCCAAAACAGGATAATATTGGATGGGCCACGGGCCTGGGAGTACTAGTGGCTGTGTTGGCTCTAGCATTAGCAGTATTCTTGTTGGGTATAAAAAGGTACAAAAAGGAGGGCCCAAGAGGCAGCCCATTCACAAGGATGGCCCAAGTTTTTGTGGCTGCAATTCGGAAATGGCGAGTGAAGACCACGAGCGATCCGCAAACTTATTGGTATGGCGGGGAAGAGCATAGTACTATATCCCACCATCATCTCCAAAGTCAACCAATGTCTCATTCTTTGGCCCACACCAATCAATTCAGGTGCTTCTCATTTGTCCCAAAAATCTTCTTTTTCTTCCTATCATAAAAGTAAAAAAAGATTTTGTTGGAAACATATTGTTTTGTAAATATCTTCCTAGCAATTATTGTGTTTATTTGTGTTGGTTGTTATATATGTTTTCTCCTACCAATTGTCTGACCCAAATTTTCTACATTATATTATGATGTTGAAGGTATATTTTGACTCCTAAAATTTATCTCCGTCATTTGTGCAAAGTAGCCTCCTTACACTTGATTGAAAGGACTTTTTCTATCTTCCCTTTGACCGTAAAAAGCAATTTATTTTTTTAAAAAAACTGAAAAAAAATATTTTCTACACTTGTTGAAACAATCGATGTAGAAAGGTGAAAAAGAATTTCTTTTTTTGAAAAATTAATTACATTCTACACCCGCGTAGAAAATGAACAATTTCATACTGCCAGTTAAATTTTCTACATATTATATCGTCTCTAATTTTTTCATTTTTTTTGCTCTAGTGCATCATGAGACAATGATATTGAACCATCATGTTAAGAGTTTAAATATATTAGATCTGAGGAAAAGGTAAATTTTGAGAAGAAAAACTGGAGACTGGTGACCCTAATACTGAATAATGACTTGTGGGACTCATTTATAATTTTATTATTTTATGTCACCTTTTTTTTCAAATGCAACAATCCAATTTTCTAGTCGCAATGTTACAAAGTAAAATGTTGTTACAGATTTCTGGACAAGGCAATGATCATAGATGACATCGATGCTTCAATCAAAACCAAAAATCCATGGAGACTATGTTCAGTGACTCAAGTGGAAGAAGCGAAGCTAGTTCTTCGTCTTATCCCTATATGGTTAAGTTTCTTAATGTTCTTTGTTGTCCAAACTCAACTCCACACATTCCTCATCAAGCAAGGCAGCACAATGGTCCGTTCCATCGGACCACACTTCCAAATCCCTCCGGCATCGCTTCAAGGCCTCGTCGGAGTCATCATCCTCATCGTCGTCCCCATCTACGACCGAGTTTTCGTCCCCTTCGCCAGAAAACTCACCGGACACCCATCTGGCATCACAGTGTTGCAGAGAATCGGAGTAGGTCTCTTCTTGTCTATATTCAACATGATCGTTGCAGCTTTAGTAGAAGCCAAAAGGGTTAATATTGCTAAAGAGAATCATCTTCTTGACAATCCCAAATCTGTAATACCAATAAGCATATGGTGGATGCTTCCTCAATATATCATCTATGGTATTTCTGATGCCCTAACTGTTGTAGGGTTACAAGAACTGTTCTACGATCAAGTCCCAGAAACGATGAGAAGTATTGGAGCTGCGGCCTATATAAGCTTGTTGGGAGTTGGAAGCTTTGCGAGTAATGTTGTTATAAGTGTTGTCGAAGATATCAGCTCAAGAACTGGTGAGAAATGGTTAGGGAATAATCTGAATAGAGCACATCTTGATGACTTCTATTGGCTTTTGGCTGGATTAAGTGCTCTGAGTTTTTGTATTTATATTTGGTTGGCTAAACGTTTCGTCTACAAAAAAGTTGATGTAACTGATACTAGTAACCTGGGAAAAGTTTAAGGATCGACCATGCATGTAACTTTCTATGTATAATATATGAACGATATGTATACTTACTATGTTTTTGTTGAAAAACCCTTATAATAAACTCCTGAGAGTTGTTTTTAATTTTGTTGTCCGTGTATAAATACAATTTATGTGTGATTGTCTTAGCTTGAGACACTTTGTTTCAATTTTTCTTTTGATGTGTGTGTGTGTGTGTGTGTGGATATGGGAGGCTTATGGTGTCTTAATGTATCAGAATATACAGCTCAATTGAGTGGGGCATACGAATGTTATCTCAATATACAAAGTAACGAATTCTTAAATTTATATACTATATATTTCATATTAAAGTTAATTGAAAGAAAGTGATAATATGTTCCTGATGTCAACAGAAAAATTTAAAGGAATTTTCATATAAATTTTTAGTGCATTATATAATAGATTAGTTTACCCTTTACTACTCTGATCTTTTTTAATTGTCATTTGTAGGAGGAAAGTTTGGTTTTTTGTTATTTCATTTGTCACTTGTACTTTTTTTTAATGCTTCATTTCCAATTCTGCTCCTATTAATTAAGGGAGACAAATGTAAAAGTCAAGAGAGAGGAAATAAGCAAGAAAAAAATATACTAGCTATTTATAAGGGTAAAAGTGAAAGATTTTATGCATTTAATGATGTCCTTAGTATGTGAGAAATTACTACAAGTAATAATTAAAAAGGACCAGTGTGGTATATATTGTCTTCAGTTTTACTATATTGTCAGTTTACTAGTGCTTCGGTTTCCAATATTTTTTTAGTTTCTGTCCACATAGTTTTTGTGAATCTTTACAACTTTTGTTCTTATCTTTACATTTCCAAACCATTCTTTGATTTCTTTGTTTTTTTTCTTGATTTAATCTCTTTAGTCATTTAAGATTGAATTCACAATTCTAGATACTAGATAAAACGGAAGGACTTCTATTTTTGAATCCCTATCTAAATTTACAATAGTAGGGCAAATTTAGATATACGTTTAGTTCATATATAACTAGTTAATATCTAATATCACATATAAGGTTCCACCTAAGAGAATTAAATACAAAAAGTTCTTTAAAATTATCAAATTAATCTAAAGTCCCAAGGGACCTCATTACAAGAGATTCTATTTATTTAATTACCAAATTGTTCTTCTCTTCTTTTTTAAAGTATGTATTAATAACTAAAAAAATATAGTTGTTAACAACTCAAGGTGTTATGATTCTATTACAACAGATATTGACAATTCATGCATTATATTTCTGTGAAGTGTTGAGAAAATGTGTTGTTAATGTCTGTCACAATAGTTGTTAATCATTATACCTTAAATTATTAACAACTGCTCATTCAATTATCAATGCATATTTAAAAAAAATAAAGACAATTTAATAATTAAACAAATAAAATCTTTCACAATGAGATTCTTTGAGACTTCATAATAATTTGATTATTTTAAGGCATTTTTTTGTATTTAATTCTCTTAGGTGGGACATTATTATAATTTTTCCTATTTCTTTCCAAAAAATCATGCTCTCATCAGCAAATAGATTCTATGTTCCCTTATTTCTTGGGAAAATCACTAACAGGTCCCACAGAAGGCAATTTATTATTCTAAGGTCCCACGAAATGTCAAAATCACTGACAGGTCCCAAGGGACCTCAAAGTAATATTTTCGTTTTGTAAAATGACATTATTGCCCCTCATATTCCAGATTCATATTTGCTCTGTCATTACGATTTACAACCTCAGCAGCGACTATTAACAACCTAATGAGAGGACGTTAACAACCCTAGCAGTATCCGTTAACAACTTACTTTATAGAATTATATAACCTCTACATAAGAGTAAATTATAACCAAATAATATAATACAACAACTTTAACACTAAAATGGGAAGCTTTTTGATATCATTAAGAATTTTAACTAGATCCAATAGGATTATAGTAATATTTTAATGCGAATATCCATTTACAATCTCAACAGCGATTATTAATAACCGAATGAGAGGGCATTAACAACCTAAGCAGTAGCCGTTAACAACTTACTTTATAGAATTATATAACCTCTGCATAAGAGTAAATTATAACCAAATAGTATAATACAACAACTTTAACACTAAAATGGGAAGCTTTTTGATATCATTAAGAATTTTAACTAAATCCAATAGGATTATAGTAATATTTTAATGCGAAGATCCATTTACAACCTCAATAGCGACTATTAACAACCGAATGAGAATGCATTAACAACCTAACAGTATCCGTTAACAACTTACTTTATAGAACTATATAACCTCCGCGTAAGAGTAAATTATAACCAAATAGTATAATACAACAACTTTAACACTAAAATGGGAAGCTTTTTGATATCATTAAGAATTTTAACCAAAACCAATAGGATTATAGCAACATTTTAATGCGAAAATCCATTTACAACCTCAACAGTAAGTATTAATAACCTAAGAAGAATTGTTAACAACCTTAACAGTGTCTGTTAACAACTAACTTTATCGGATAATATAACTTCTAACTATAACTAACTAAACTATAACTAAATAGTCTTAAAGTTAATCTTATATAGTTGTTAGAGGTTATATTATCCTATAAAGTCAATTGTTAATAGATACTGCCTAGATTGTCAACAGCTCTCTTTGGGTTATTAATACTCACCATTGAGGTTGTAAATGGATCTTCGCATTAAAATGTTGCTATAATCCTATTGGGTTTAGTTAAAATTCTTAATGATATCAAAAGCTTCCCATTTTAGTATTAAAGTTGTTGTATTATACTATTTGGTTATAATTTACTCTTATGCGGAGGTTATATATTCTATAAAGTAAGTTGTTAACTGATACTGCTTAGGTTGTTAATGCCTTCTCATTCGGTTGTTAATAGTCACTGTTGAGGTTGTAAATGGATCTTCGCATTAAAATATTACTATAATCCTATTGGATCTAGTTAAAATTCTTAATGATATAAAAAAGCTTCCCATTTTAGTGTTAAAGTTGTTGTATTATATTATTTGGTTATAATTTACTCTTATGTAGAGGTTATATAATTCTATAAAGTAAGTTGTTAACGGATACTGCTAGGGTTGTTAACGCCCTCTCATTAGGTTGTTAATAGTCGCTGCTGAGGTTGTATATCGTAATGACAGAGCAAATGTGAATCTAGAATATGAGGGGCAGTAATGTCATTTTACAAAACAAAAATATTACTCTGAGGTCCTTTGGGACCTGTCAGTGATTTTGACATTTCGTGGGACCTCAGAGTAATAAATTGCCTTCTGTGGGACCTGTTAGTGATTTTCCCTTATTTCTTCTATGTTTTAATTTTGAAAAAGAAAGAAAGAAAACATGAAAATTTATGATTTGAACATGTCAATTTGTCTTTGGATTTTTAAGATATAAATGCTGTGATTTGCTATATTTATGACATTTAATAGTGTTGTAATGTAATTTGGTATAATTAATTTATCGACCAAAAACTTGTATCACGTCTAGACAATTTCAGAGTTCAAAGCCAAACAAACCCACATATTTGGGGATAATTAAGGGTTTACTTTTTTGCCATCATTCTGGTGGGAATATATTCCTCCAAATTGTTCTTCTCACCATCTCAGACAGCCTGTACCTTGGCTTTTGCCACTTCCACCGTCCAAGCAATTATGGTCTATTAGGAAAAAAATTAGAGGAAAAAGTTTTGATAAAATATGAATCCTATACGTATATACCTACATTGTTTGTGTTATAGACGAATCTTTTTTTAAGCTGTAAACAGTTATTTATTTAATACTCTTATGATCCTATTTATAATGTAGAAAAAGAATTTTTTTTATCTTTAATATCAGTAACTTTATTATATGAATTAAAATTTTACTCTAAATATAAATATAACTATATGTTAACTACGAATAAAATTGAAAATTTATTAAATTTTAAGACAAAGTAATGATATTTGAGGTTTTCTTTTATCATAATAAAATATGCAAGAAGTAACTTATAAATAAACTAAACGAATACTTCCTCCGATTCTATAGATAGATAACAATTAACTAAATCACATAAATTAAAATATTAGTTAAAATTAGTTTAAAACAATAAATGAGTAATACAGGTAATTTTTCTTACAAACATACCCTTACTTATGAAAATGATAAGTGAGAGAGAAGATGAATGGAAAAGAAAAGAAGTGAAAGAGCTTGAGTGAGAAAAAGAGACAACGATGTGTGTAATTAATTGGGGGTTGAAACGAAAAGGACAAGGGCATTGAATTTTTAAACGATCACAAATTGTTACTAATATAGTCCTCTTGTCTTGTTTATTCCCTTATGTCCTTGTAAGCTTTAAATAACTAATTCATGGGTAATGAATAATTAGTTAAAACTAATTAAAAGCAATAAATCGATTATAAACATATTTTTTATTTTCAAATATGTCCTTATAATAAATGAAAAAAATGATAAAATAAAATATGTGAGAAAATATAATAGGAGAGATTATGATAAAAAAGAGAGAATAAATAATTAAGAGCAAAACTGAAGGGGGAAAAACTAATTATATGTCAAGACAAACACTAAATTGAAGCTACAATAAACCACATTCCTCTTCAAATTTGAAGCTTATAAATAGGAGCGGAAGGAGTATAAGGTAGGGAGCAAGGGAGTTATTTTGTCTCATTTATAAGGTAAAAAGAAAAAATTTTATATGAATATATAATTTTATCCTTTATATATTATTGTGTTAGCATTATTCTTATGAGGTATCATGTACAAATTTTTCTCTTTCTGCCTTTACAAATCATTCTCACCCCTCTCTTCTTTCTTTATTTCTTTCCCATGAAAATTAAATGAGAATAAAGTTTTAAAAAAATCACTAAATATCTTACAAGTGACTCATGTTATCTTTGTTTCATCGGTCAGACATAGTAACGAAGATGGTGTTGTACATGTTATACTACTTTTAATCCTTAGTATAAGAGTTAATTGACTAATATGACTAGATTAAGAAAATTAGTTAAATTTGTTATTTGTAATAAATAGATATTATTTTTTCTAAAATATCATTGCTAATCATATGTATTATTTATTTATTTGATGAAACATTTAATATGTGCAATTATTATAAAAATTATTTTTAAAAAAATTAATAAATATAAGAGACAAAATAAATTAAAATTTTATATTTAGAATAAAATTAAATGTTAAACTCACTCCAATATTAAGGACCAAAGATAATATCACGTTCTGAGAATACCTCGTAAAGAGAAGTAAAAAGGAAATATGATTAATGCCCACTGCCAAAACTGAATTTCAATTAATGCACTGAATTAGATGTTGACTATGAAATACATTAATTTTCAGGCACAATACCACTTTCATCCTTAAAACACATTTTAGAAATCTATTAAATTGTGAATTTTTTAATTTTATCTTTATTAAATTTTTTTCTCCCCCTATATTTATAAATCATTGCCATGCCTATCTTCTTTTTTTTCTCTCTTTCTAATGAGAATTAAATAAAAATAAAATTTAAAAAGTAAGCATTAAATATATTGCAAATAACTTATATTTAACATTAAAATTTTTGCTATAAATAACCTACTAGTGACATACATTTAAGATCACTGTGGGAAAATGCCTACAAAGTTACGTTTCCTTCTGGTTGGCCAGCAAATGTTTTGCTCCACTCACATACTATGCCATTAAAAAAGCAGAGCAAGTGATTGGGGGAGTGAATCGGTTCACTGAACTGCTGTATTCTGTTGAATTGAAACATTAGCGTGCTCCCTTCCCTATGCAACTGATCTCAACTGGTCAATTTACTCCAGATTAATGGCCGGTTTTTTGGTCACGTTTAATTTCATTTCTGTATCAATGACCACAATGTACTCGCTAGTCGCAATAACGTCTGTGTATAGATGCATATTTTGGACTATACATAAAGAAAATGTTGTAGATACCAGTGTAGTATATTCATGGAGGCAATTCTAACTATAAATACTAAATGTGAACAACACTTTTAATTTAATAGGAATTTGAATCTTTGTAAAAGAATTAGCTTCTTCCATTAAATCCAATCTCGTTAATGAGTAATTTTCCTCCTTTTAAAAAAGCCATATATTATTTCATTTTTACTTTTGAAGGATTAATTTTTAGCCTTCTTTTTTGACCAGCAATTTTTAGCCTTCTTGGGTCTTAAAGAGTACAATTAATTCTACCAAAAAAAAAAGAGAGAGTACAGTTAATTAATTAGACGATGACAAATTAGGCATTAGCAGCAAGATATTAAAACAGAATTATCAGAGACGCACTTCAAAGCGAAGCAAATGAATGGTTTTTCATTTTTAGAGAGAATAAAAGCTTTGATGCATTGAATGGACGTCCTATTTAGGCAAAATGCAAAGACCTTTTTTTATCATTTTTCAAATCATAAACAGTACTCCTTCTAGATCATTGTGAAGTCATGCAATAATGGCTTAAATAATTATAGATTAGGGAATCATTTACATTACCTTCTAGATCACTAAATTAAATACCATTTTGTATCAAAAAAAATTTAAAGTGAATAATTTTGAAGGGGCTTGGGTTTTTTTTTTATAAGCATCACCTTGGATTTATTTTATAATTTAATACTTTTTTTATTTTATTCTTAATTAAATATATGTCTCTCTTATCTTCTTGTTTTTTTTTCCTCCTCATTCTCTCTTCCAATTGTCCTTATTTATTGTCTTTAATTAACCAATTTTAACTAACTTTTTAAATTGTGTGAATTAGTTATTCCGTCTTTATATTTTGAAGCGAGTGGAGTAAGCATAAGTCAAACTGAACTAAATAATTTTTTTTTCAAAAATATTATCATAAAATTAAAAATTATTCAAACTACGGAATAATTATTTCATTATACTAAATGGGTAAGCTTATCATGAACAGTAAAATCAATCATGAAGTCGTGAAAGAAACAGCCATGGTCCTTAATTAAGCCAGGAAACTAGCAACGTACTACAACTGATAGAGCCTTCTGTTTCCCAAGAATAAAGAAAAACGTTTCAGCCATGGCACCTCCATTATTATGCCTTTCTTAATATGGGTGTCCATAATACATTGAACAATGAAATAGGAATTTTTTATGGGAAAATCACTATGAGATGCTTAAAAATTGAATATGTAAATTTCAAAAAATTTCACAATCAGTGAACATCATATGAATAATGAAAAAGCATTGGTATTGAAGTGAATTTTCTTATCCATCACTTATCGCGTTTTAACTAATCTTTAACTAAGTTTTATCATTAAATAAATTTAGAATTATGCATTTTGATTTGAGTAGAGAAAAATCATTAACTATATAAGTTGAACAAAAAACTACATAAATTTCATTTTGTTCATAAGTATCATGTTTTGTTATAAAAATTTATACTTTCTCATGTCTTTTTGATAAGGACCCATTAACTAGTTTACGCATATTAAGAAGTTCAATTAAAATTTGTTAAAAACGTACCAAAATTCAAAGTTACTTTTAATCATTTTCATTAGTTAAAAGAAATTATCCAATTGGTTTGGATTTTGTTTAGCTTGTTAATCAAAGGACCTTGTATTAAAGAGTTAGAGGACATTTTTGTTCTTAAATCATTTCCTTAACAACATGAAGTATCGTAAACTGTTAAGTGAATTATTTTTTTTAAGATTGCCCGCAAGGCGTTTGTAAAAAGTACTGCTTGGTGGCGTTGATCTGATGTGTTTAACGGAGAAATTTGTAGATTGCTTCTAGTCTTCTTTAACTTGTATTGATCGAGCATCATGTGGGATTGCCCCCATGCCTTACTTTCGGTTTAACCAACATTTTGAGCAATCAAAGTTAACGTTTGCTAACAATAGGGCAACATTCCAATGTTTTAATTTGCTTTACTATACGGTAATCGGATCATAGACTACCGGTCCTTAGTTCAACTGATTTAATGGGGAGATTTGTTCTACACAATATTTAACGTTAACTGCCGCACTCAAATTAAAGCCAATAGGTAAATGGATAAATGGGTTTTTTTTTTTTTTTTGGTTTTCACAGGGTATTCATTGGAGCGAACCCAATAATTAATCCATCGGGTACTGTTGGGCCCAAGATAGGGGCGACCCTCCCAGACACGCTTGCTCTATTCTTATCCCTCCAGGAATCGAACCCCAGAGGCAATGGTTAAGGGACACAACTCCCTTACCAGTTGTGCCAGCGTGTGCTGGTGGATAAATGGAAATTTGTGTGTTACTACCTCCCACCCTAGATATAGGACCTATTTAAATATTTAATTTAGTTTTAAATATAAGATTTTGATACAATTTATCTTCTATGTTTATTCACTTTTTCTTAAAACCTTGGTGATTATAAATGTTAAATGGTTTTCATTTTAATACATACAATTAGTAAATGATATTTTAAGAAAGACAATAATTATTTATTATAAGTAGTTAATTTAACTAATTTTTTTAATATTTACAAATTAATTATCTAACTTTTTATATTAAGAACAGTATTGTATAGATGTAAAAAATGCAATATTTTCTGAATTCACTCTAATCAAAATTTAATTAATACTAAATTAATTATAATAAATTACTCATTAGGTTCTTACTAACTAATTAGAACAAATTAAGAAAACTAAGTAAATTATTTAATTCTAACAAATAAGATATGATCTCCTTAAAATATCCCTATTATATTTAAAACTAAGTTATATAATAGATATAATAGATAAAATATATTAAAGTATTATATTTATTAGAACAAAAACAACCTGTCCAATTATCTCATATATTTATGAACGGAGTAATTACTTATAGTATTTAATTGTGCAGAAAGGCAAAATAAAAAAAGAGTATCAAATTAAATTTATATTTTAAAAAAATTCAAATTAAGAGAGAATTAAGGAGATACTTCTCTTGTTTTATTTATAAGTCACTTTTAATATATTTTACATAGATCAAGAAAAATTTTAAACTTTATTAAGTTTTATTTAAAATTTAATAACGTTTTAATTTTATCTTTATTTAATATACATTATATCTCAAGTCAAACCAATAATAAATAAAAGGTAAAAATCATACATTTATACAACAATATTATCTTAGTATCTTATAAAGAAGATCAATAAATATCTTTTCTTTTTACTATATAAATGAGATCAAAAGAGTGCACTGCGATTTTCTGTGAAACATGCATGCAAAGCACATTACGAGGGAATTGGCAAGTGCACGGACTTTTAGGCAAACCTTGGTACGACTATCAGCCCGCATATTAAGAGAAAATTATAATGAGATTCCAAAAAAAAAAATTAAAAAATAAGTTCTAGATACTGTTATTTTCACTATATGACTTATTATTATAGGCTATACAGGTTGTTATTAAGATCTTTTAATAATTATTTGTTTTATGTAAGACTTGATTATAATTTCTCCACACATTAATTCGCATTGCTGCAAAATTTCTGGCTCCAAGTTTTAGGTATTTAACGCATCAAAGGAATTTACATTTTTGGGGTCCGAACGTGCTGGTCTGGAAGTAGGTGAATCCCTATTTATATTAATTACTTCTCTTGTTATATAAATAGGGATAAAATTTAAGAGTTTTTAAATTTTTTTAAAATTTACGACGGAGTTAATAAGTTTTAACATTTCTGTTAATTCTTGTAAAAATAGTTAAAAATGACTTATAAATAGGATAAAAAATATTTATAAAAATTGTTAATAATTTATAATTAATGAACATAAAAAAAGAGAGAGAAAAGCAGTCTGAGTTCGAAAACATGAAGATATGTGGTTCTATAACTTCGTATTTCAGTCAGCATCACAACAAGGTTAAAAAAAAAAAAAAGAGTGGTTGAACTACGAATTAATTAATTTCACCTAAAAATGAAAATATTTCCAACATTTTTCATATTTAAATTCATACATCATCGGAAAAAATGAATATTATTGCTCTTTCCAGTCTTTTTTCTTCTTCTTTTTCACTGCTTCACGGCTTCACCCAATGAAAAGGATTTATCCATTCATCATATTAGGCTAAAGGTCGAACATAAAACTTTGTTTAAAATAAAATTATACTTGTTAGGAGTTACTTTATATAAGTATTTATAGTTACTTTCACATAAACTAAGACAAAGTTCTCTTTATAGACTCATCACACATTCCATAAAGAATATTTCTAGAAGTTCCAATCATAATTTTAATCGCAACCAAGTTACTTAATGTCAGTCTAGTGAATTGATCCCACTAATAAACACCTATCAAACATGTTATAAAAAGGATGAATATCCATTCTAATATGCGTCTCATATAAGTTTGAATATAATGCACTTAATCCCTTTTTATCTTTCGGCCATTAAGTGGCTTTCTTGTTGTCGCATTTTCTCACTTCCACACACTCACGCATCTCTGCATATAAACACCCAAACGCATTAATTCCAAACACACACAGCTTTTCTTCTTATCATCTCTCTTTCTCTCTCTAACTCCTCCACCGTCTCCGTATTGTCCTCCATGGCGGAAAACCACAACGGTAACGCCCACCACCACCGCAACCAACCTTCCATCCCAAAGGGTGGCTGGCACGCCGCCATCTTCATCATCTGTGCGTCGTTCATTTCCAATTCATATCTATATATATATATATATATATATAGATATATATTCATTCTTCTTTCTGGGATACGATGGCTTGAGGATCAAAATCTCGTGGCTGGAATTTGCGAGCAAGATTAGGTTAGATTCGCTAACTTTGTGACTGTGTGATATATATTGTGTTGGCAGGTGTGGAGTTCGCAGATAGATTCGCGTACTATGGGTTGTCGGGGAATCTGATACAGTACCTGACGAAAGTTCTTCAGGAGCCCACCGCGACGGCGTCCAAAAACGTCAACACTTTCATCGGCGTTTCGGCTCTGTTCCCTCTGCTCGGTGGCTTCATCGCCGACTCATATCTCGGTCGTTTCAACACCATCGTCGCCTCCTCCATCATCTACCTTCTGGTATGTTTCTAATTGTTCTACTCTTACCTCTATTCTATCTTCTTCCTCTTCCTCTTCTTAGTGGCGCCGGTTTGGTTTTGGATTAATTTCACTCGCAGAATCCAGTTCTACGATGCTTGGGAAATGGGAACTGGGGCGTCAAGTTAATTTTGAGCATGCTACATTGTGGGCCCCACTAGTTGACCAAATTGATAAAAGTTTTACGAGTTATAAATGATTTGAATGAGTTGTCCAAATGTCTGACCTTTTTTGGGGTTGAATATTTATCCTCTAGAGTGTTTGGGAGGAAATCAATCATAACTTTAAAAATAATTTTACAGAACATTAAATAAATATTTCTCTTGATTCTATTTATAAAACACTTTTAACATATTTCACACAGATCAAAAAAAATATTAAATTGTATTAATTCTTCATTAAAATATAATAATTTTTCAACTTTACCCTATTTAATATATACACCTTTCAAAAAAAAAACTATCTATAATAAATAAAGGATAATATAGTATATTCATGTTAAAAATTTAATGAAGTAACTTATAAATAAGACAGAAAAAAACTTCTCTCTCTGCCCTATAAATAGGACCAGAGGAGTATGTAAGAAAATTTTTGTGTTTCAACTTAAATGAAAGCAATTTTTAAAAATGCTTTTTAAGTAAACCAAACACTCCTTAGAAAAAAAAATTATAATGCACTTTAAATAAGAAAAATAATTATTTTCATATATTTCTGTTTATCGGTCAAATTTTTTAAAAAAAAATTTATGAGTAAAGTTACATCACTTAAAAAATTGCGATGCTAAGTGCACTAAAAAAATAAGATTATATATAAAATTATATATTTACGTTTTTTAATTAAAAGACTTCAATTGAGCATGTACAACTCTTCTTTTTCTTGATAGGGGAGGTAATCAAATTCAAAACAGTTTGTTAAGCATTAAATTAAATGCGGGCACTTTTTCCATTATAGATTCAAAATTTAATTTGTTATATTATGATAGACTAACCCATTTTCCTAAATACAAAATCATTGGCCGGTGTAATTTTTTCAATTATATGCAATATATGTTCAGCTATGTGCAAAATAGGTTGCACACAACAAAATTTTATAATTAATGAATAATGTTTGGCAATTTTCTCATTTTAACATGAGCACATGTCAAATTTCAGTATTTATAATTGACTGAAAATTAGGGTAATTAATTTTTTTTATTTAGTACCTGTACGCAATTCTTCGTTCTAATGCTCGCAGCACACTAGGGACAATTTCTTTTTCATACATACATACATATATGTGTGTGTGTGTTGGATTTCTTAATGTCTATATATTGTTACTTTTTTCCAACTCTGGCCGCAATTAAATTATGGCTTACTTTTCATAATTTGATGCCTTTAAAATTTTTAAGAAATAATTAGGGACATATGTGAAAATATATTTTAATTGTTCCTCTGTAACTTCCTAAAAGCTAATATAATTAGACATACCAATCTTCTCAAACTTACCTCTTATAATCAGTAACATAAGGAGTAATTAATATTTTATTTAAAATTCTTCAAAACGACATGTTTGATACAAAGTCTAGTCTTCTTTGCGTGTGATTCCTGAAATGGAAATACGTAAATTTAGCTATGAATCTCAATTAACAATTGGGCTGTTTTTAGATTAGTTATATAGAATAATTTTCTAGAACAAGTTTCAGAAATAAAAAAAGGGGTTTATTATAATTTTTGATTCCTCAAATTTTTTTTATTTTGGTTTTAATTCATCAAATTTCAAAATATAAGAATTGATATTTCAAGGAACAAAATGGTCCAAGTTTTTATTGACTTATAGGAACCAATATTTTAAATAAAAAGAAACTTAAAAGATTAAAACGTATGATTTAAAACTTGATAGACTAAAATCAAAATGAGAACAAACTTGCAAAACTAAAAAGTATATTAGCCCTAAAAAAGTTTTAAAACTCCTTGAATCATTATTTTAAAAAGCATACCCCTCGGTTTCTATCATAAGCACCTACCATTAATCAATGATGTTACTTAAAATCAATATTGCTTGTAAATTAAAATATTAGAAATAATCTTAATAAAAATCATTGGACGAGTTTCTTTAATTAGTTAAAAAATTTCATCATTAGTTAGGACTTAGGAATATTATTTGAAAAAAAAAATACTTTAGATATTTAGATATTAGACAATACATGTTACTCTTTCAGTTTTAAATATAAAATCTAGTTTGTAATCTAATTTTTATTATAAAATAAGCTTTATATTTAGGACCGAACGAGTATATTTTGAAATATATAATATTGGAGGTTTTTATAATAAAAACCGAATGGAATAATTAAAACGGTGAAATGAAAGCTGAAAAAAAAAAGTTTTGGAACTCTTGATATAGTCAGAACTTTTCTATTGGGTAAGTAGTAGGGAGGATTTCTTACACAAAATATTGTGAGTTTACTTAATTAAGGCAGTTCCATGGATCCGTTAAACTCTCTTCAATATTACAAATGCTCCAAATATATATATTTATTTATTTATTCTACACGAACACAACCATTTCCATCACCTCCACCCAATCACGCATCTCTGCAAATACATTATTTCCTCCAAAAAGGATCTGCTATCTCTGGTTCTTGATATAATAACTCATTTAAATTTTATTTTGTTTCTAAATATAAAACCATAATTTATTTTATATTATTTATTTATTTATTTATTTAAAAATAGTATTTGTAATAATGGTAGTTCTAGCCTATATACATTTGATTAATAATGATACTTTAAGAAAGATAATATTTACTTATTATAAATAAATAACTTAACTAATTTTTTTAATATATTTTAATTAATTAATTCGCTCTTATATTAAGAAGTGGAGGTAGTATTAATTACAACTCCACGCAACATGCACACTCACCAAATCTTCATCTCTGTCGTTAATTCCTATAATTAGAAAGAAATAGGCTCAATAATGGATTCCAAATATCCCATCAGAACAATGGCTCCTATATATAACTCACTGGTGGGACCCATTTTATATTTTGATAATTTCTTTTTTAATCACACACACACACAACACATGTAGTTTGGAGAAGTTTCAAATTAGTACAAGGTTCAATATTGTTTTTGGGGGGGGGGGGTCAAATCTATTATATTACAAGATGGAATCATATATACCGCTTTTTTCTCCAATGTACCTTTGTTTAAAAATATATCACTAAATGGATTTACATCCCCTCAATATTGAGGAGTCATAATCAAAAGATATTCACTACATCAAATCACCAACACATTGTTGGTACCCGGCACCCCTTAAGAAAAGAGCACAAGTTCAAACTAAATAAGTGAAATAAAAATTTATTTTGATATGTTGGCAATGATGCTAAATATGTCTTGGGGACTTTTTTTTTAATAATAAATTTACGCATGTAGTTGCAATTACTTGAACTAGTTTTGTTTGCTATGAACTTCGATCCTTAATATAAAATTTCATTTAACTTTTATTTTTGTTTTAAATAATGACCTCAATTTATTTTGTTTTTCATATTATTCATTTTTTTCAATATAGGTCTTGTAATAATAATAGTTTAGCTAATAAACTTGATTAGTAAGGATATTTTAGGAAAGACAACATCTATTTATTATAAATAACTAACTTAACTTATTTTCTTAATTTATTTAAATTAATTAATTTTTTATATTTAGGACAGAGGTAGTATCTTTGATGGAAAAGTTTTTAATGTTTTGCAAAAACTGTAGGGCACGATATGGTTGACCCTATCAGTCTCAATACTGAAGAATAATTCAGCTTTATTTTTCATCGGCCTTTATATACTCTCCGTCGGGGACGGTGGTCATAAGCCGTGTGTGCAGACTTTCGCCGCCAATCAGTTCGACGATGACTCGCCGGAAGAAAAAATCACCAAGAACTCATTTTTCAACTACTGGTATTTGGGTTTAGTGGGCGCAGGTTTAATTTCCAGCATACTCATATATATTGAGGTAATTAATTTATATTCTTGATCAATTAGTTAATTGACTGACCTCATTGTTTTCTCAGTTTCTTTTTTCTCAAGTTACTATTTATATGTATAGCTAGTATAAGCTTACTTGTTTATTTGAATTAACGGTGAAGATTTGATTTTAGGTTGTTCGGTGCAAAAGCGTGAAAAAAGTTTTATCTCATTAAGTATAACATACTCTTTTAAGTGTTTTCTTAATTAAAGTATTATGGTTAATGAGTAAAGTTTGTTGGTGGAAAATTTTTAACTATTTCTATAGCCACTTTTTGAAGGGCAAAGCTTGTTTGGGGTTGGCGAACTTCAGGGCATATGTTACAAAAACATTTCTGTTTAGAAAGAAACACATAAGAATATTTTAAAAATAAATTAAAAATATGTATAATTTATTCTCCTATGCATAATATAAAGTGTGTGAAAAGTTGCACTATATATTTATAATGCACAAACCATATTTATAGATAATCTTAAATTTTTTGTATACTCTTCTAGTCTTATTTATTAATCAATTTTTTTCTATTTATAAATCACACAATTAAATTTTTTGCGTAAACATAAATTTCTCCATTCACTTACTTGTGTAAAATATTATTTTTTTGAAAAATATATGTTAAATGGGAGTAAGATTAAAAATTTATGACAACAATTATATTATATATTATGTGGACCAATAGGACCGTTATGGATGGGCCACGGGCTTTGGAATCATAAGTGGAACTGTTGCGTTAGCATTGGGACTGTTTTTGTTGGGAATAAGAAGGTACAAGAAGGACGGCCCAACGGGCAGCCCATTTACCGGGATGGCCCAGGTTTTGGTCGCCTCAATTCGGAAGTGGAGCGTGGGGACGGCGCGTGAGCCTCACATTTATTGGTTGGGCGAGGAAGAGAATAACGGGTCCCACCTCCAAAGTTGCCCAAAGTCCCAATCCTTAGTCCATACCGATCAATTCAGGTGTTTTTCATTTCTCACAAAAGTTTCTTTACCTTGTTTGCCCAAAAGAAAAAGTTCTTTACCCCTTTTTTAATATATAGTAAATAAAATACATTACGTAAAAAGGTTAGCATAAAGACCACACGTTATTCTAAGAGACGACATAAAGACAAATCCAGATACTCTCCTGTCTCCTCCCCACCTCTCTAATTCTCAAAATCTTATTCAGATTTAATATGTCATAAATATGTTATTATAAAAATAAATAAACTTAAACTGTTAAAATTTAATCTTAACAATTTATAAATTGTAGCATAAAAAATTGAAAAAAAATTAATTTATAAAACATTATAATAATATGTTTTTATAAAATATTAAATTTGAATAATCCGGTTTATGATTTAAGGGTGGAGACTGCCTTTTGAGGGTGATAAAAAGGGAAAGGACAAGATTCCATACAAGATGACAATTTATTACAACCAACATTAGTGTGAACAAACCAAACTCTACATCAGATACTGAGAACTAGGACAAAATAATAACCATGTTTCAAATGCCTATGAGTAAAACTTAGGGAATATTCCAAGAAAAAAAGGGTTATAATAAACATGTCAACTCCAAATGTAGGACAATAACAGCATCTGTCGTGCAATGACTGGATTGAATTAGAAGTAATTTCATTACCAAATGATGAAAAAAGGTTTAATTGAAACATAGTTTTGTGAATATGAACATTACATTTATTGTGTTCATTCTGTAGGTTTTTGGACAAGGCAATGATCATTGATGAGTTGGATGCCTCAAGCAAAATTAGAAATCCATGGAGACTATGTTCAATGACTCAAGTCGAAGAAGTGAAGCTTGTTCTTCGCCTTATCCCTATATGGCTCAGTGGTTTAATGTTCTTTGTCGTCCAAGCTCAGCTCCACACATTCATAATCAAGCAAGGTGAGACAATGATCCGTTCCATCGGACACTTCGAAATCCCTCCGGCATCACTTCAAAGCATCGTCGGAGTCATCATCTTTATCGCGGTACCGATCTACGATCGAGTTTTCGTACCCTTTGCTCGAAAATTCACAGGACATCCATCTGGTATCACAGTGTTACAGAGGATTGGATTAGGTCTATTCATGTCCATAATCAACATGATTGTTGCAGCTTTACTAGAATCCAAAAGGATTGGTGTTGCTAGAGAGAATAATCTTCTTAACAATCCCAAAGCAACATTACCAATGAGCATATGGTGGATGTTTCCTCAATATCTCATCTTTGGTATTTCTGATGCATTGGCTGTTGTGGGGTTTCAACAGTTGTTCTATGATGAAGTTGCAGAGACGATGAGAAGTATTGGAGCTGCGGCGTATATAAGCTTGCTAGGGTTTGGAAGCTTGGCTAGTAATGTTGTTATAATTGTTGTTCAAGATATTAGCTCAAAATCTGGTGAGAAATGGCTAGCAGGGAGCAACGTGAATAAGGCACACCTTGACTCTTTCTATTGGGTTTTGGCTAGTCTAAGTGCTGTGAATTTCTGCATCTATATTCTGGTTGCTAAAACTTTCACGTACAAACAGCTTAAGGTGGTTGATCCTAGCGGTGACTTTAATCACAATGAAGTGTAGCTCAGAATGGGAAAAGATCAGACCAATGCAAGCATGTGGAAGTCAAATGAAATAAAAGCTTCTTATTAGTATATATATTGCGATTCCTTGCTATATGTGCTACTCTGTTGGATCTTAAATATAGTAGTTGGTTTGAGGGATTGATGTTCTTTGTTCTTACATTTGTGTTTTAATCTAATGATCTGCCAAAATTACAATTTTTTTTAAAAAATTATTCTTATTGATTTCATACATTGAAGATGTTTATATAAATGGGGAACCTCTTCTAATATAAATAATTAAAAGAGGTATGTTTAGAAAATAAAAATAGATGTTTAAATAATATTAAAGGCGTTTATATAATTGTTCTCAAATTGCCCATGTTTCTTTTGCCGGGAATCTTCATCCAAATGAGTTATTCTACCATATAGTAATATTCAGGAGAGAGGTCTCTCCACTTTCCTTTCTCTTTGTTTTCTTCTGTTGCCTATCTCAACTATAAAATTACAATTTGAACCGTCCAGATTTTATATTTTATAAAATTATAAACAAAATATCAATTTTTTTAGAAAAACAAATAAAATTAAACTAATTAAATTTAACCATGATAATTTAAAACAATAATAAAAAAATTATTATAAAATTATTTTATATAATATAAATTCTAGATTGTTCAAATTGCAATCTTAATAGTTGAGATGAGAAGTGGAGAGAAATAGAAGGAAAAGGAAATGGAGTTGTTCCTTTCCTGTAATATCACTAGTATGTTGAGAATGTTTTAATTAATATTTAAAATTTTGATGTTAGTATTTTTTTCTTGGTTAATAGTGTTAGAATTAGAGGAATTAGGCAAACAAATTTGCTCACTCAATTAATGATGTCTATCCCAGAAAATTATTGAGGGTGTCTCACGTTTTTATTGCAATACTTTCAATTAAAAAAAAAACGTTTTATTTGTCGTGCATGAAATCTGGTAAATGAGTCTTGGGTTTTATGAATAAAAGGGGAAAAAAACAAAGGTATTGAATTGAAATGTTCTTGTCCATCACTTATCCAATTTTAACTGTCTTTTTTTAATCATGCAACTAAAATTGTTATGAAATATTATACTATCTATGATTTTAAATATAAGAACTAGTTGAATAATTTGAGTAGATTAAAAAAATAAGTTAAGTTAGTTATTTATAATAAATAAGTGTTATCTTTCTTAAAATATCCTTACTAATTAAGTGTATTAGCTAAAACAGCTATTATTACAAGGACTATCTTAAAAAAAAAATATAAATATAAAAAACAAAAAAATAAAATCTTATATTTAATATCAAAATAAAAATTAAATAAAACCTTATATTAGAGACTCAAGGTAACATTTTCCCATGGTTTTTTCATAAGAACCCACTTCACGTTGTGAGAAGTATGGTGACTAGAATCTTCTTTAGTGATGAGATGACGATGTACTGATTGGCGAATGATTGATTGAATGAATTGCCACATTTGTATTTTGGTCAAACAAAATCTTTGACAGTCAAAGTTAACATCTTTTTAACTGTAGGAATCGTTATTGCAACGTTTTAATTAGATTTGTCATGTCCTTCGACCGGACCATAGACGCCAGTTTTCCGTTCGGTTAGTTAAACTTCCCAGTCAAATCTAGTTTGATTTTGATAATACTCTTCTGATTCTTAATATAGAACCTAATTATTGAGTTAATTTTAGTTTTAAATATAAGACTTATTTATCATATTTATCAATTTTTTTTCTAAATTACTCTTATAGATACTCTTTCAAACATAATCAAGTAGAAAAGAGAGGGAGGATATCAAGAAAGATTATTATGGTGTTTGACGAAAAACATATCATATTTTTTTATAATTAACTAACTTACCTAACTTTTTTAATCTAATCAAATTAGTTAAATAGGTCTTATATTAAGAATCAAAGGAGTATTGATTTTTTCTACTGATTTGATAATATTGACTTTGAAAACTGCCACATGCACAAACGAAATATGGTAGTTAAATGGAGAAATCGAAGTTGCATTATTATATATATATATATATATATATATATATATAAAGTAAAGTATAGCATCCAGCTCCTAATTAATACCGTAAGTCCATAATTTTATTTATACTGCATCCAGTATTTTTAACACTTTTGATGTTATTTTTTAGTACATCTTATATCCTAATATACTCCTCCGGTCCTTAATATAAGACCATTTAACTAATTTGATTAGATTAAGGAAATTAGGTAAGTTAGTTAATTATAAGAAAAGTGACACATTTTTCTTAAAACACCATAATCATTTTTTTTAATACCCCTCTCCCTCTTCTATTTGATTATGGTTGAGGGAGTATCTATAAGGGTAATTTAGAGAAAATTGATAAATATGAGAAATGAGTCTTATATTTAGGACCAAAATTAACTTAAGAATTGGGTCCTATATTAAGGACCGGAGAAGTATTATTTATGATTTAAGATATTGGAAACACTAAAAAAAAATGATGCTGAATGCATCATAAATAAAATTAGAAGGTGTATGCAACATTGCAACTAGAAAATAACATTATGGTGTTTAATGCAGTTTTACCTTAAAAACTAATAATACTTTTCAAATCTACCTGTGTCAAAAGTCACTATTACATTAATTACAATAAATTAATTACTTATCATATTGAATTGTGCATAAGATATTAAATATTTTAAATATTATCAAATTGGATTTATATTTTGAACCAGTAATAACCTATCTTTTGTAAGCATAAATAAAAAGAGATGATTAAACTATTAACTCTATCCAAAAATGAAAATATTTCTAACTTTGCTTATACATTTAGATCCATACATTGAAAAAATAATAAAAATTATTACCTCCCCAATCCCAAATATTGGGATCCAGTTAAAAAATTTATTTTGATTCAAAATATAAAATCTTAATTTTTTGTCTTACTTGTTTAATACGAGTACTATTTTTCCTTTTTTTTTTTTTAATATTTCCGCCATTATTAGCCTTGCAGTCGCATTCTCTCACTTCCACACAATCACGCATCTCTGCATATAAACACCCAAGCGCATTAATTCCAAACACACACACCTTCGCTTCAGATCATCTCTCTCTCTCTCTCTCACTGACTCCTCCACCGCCTCCGTCTTCCATGGCTGAAAACGGCAACGGGGATGCCCTCCACCGCAACCAACCTTCCACCTCTAAGGGTGGCTGGCACGCCGCCATCTTCATCATGTGTACGTCTCTCATTTCCAACTCTCTCTCTCACACACACACATGTATTATATTCTTCTCTCTCGGAGACAACGACTTCATCAGGATCCAAATTCGGTGGCCGGAATTTACGAGCAAGATTAGGTTAGATTCGCTAACTGTGTGATTGTGATGTGTATATATAATGTGTTGGCAGGTGTGGAGTTCACAGATAGGTTCGCGTACTATGGTTTGACGGGGAATTTGATTCAGTACCTGACGAGAGTTCTTCAAGAGCCCAATGCCACGGCGTCCAAAAACGTCAACACTTTCATCGGCGTTTCGGCTCTGTTCCCTCTGCTCGGTGGCTTCATCGCCGACTCATATCTCGGTCGTTTCAACACCATCGTCGCCTCCTCCGTCATCTACCTCCTGGTATGTGTCCCATTTTTCTGCTCTTACCTGTACTTTTCCTCTTCCTCTTCTTCTTCTTGGCTGCGATTTGGTTTTTGGATGTATTTCGCCGCTGGGTTCTCGGCGAGTTGAAGCCAGTACTGTGATGCTTGGGAACTGGGCATCACGTGAATTTTGCATATGTTATATTGTGGGTCCCACATGTTGACCAAATTCACTAGGGTGAATGAACCTTGAAGTGGCTGATCTTATTTGGAGTTGGAGTTATAATTTGTTTTCAAAAAAAAAAAAAAGCCCTAAATAAAAAAAACAATTATCTTTCATTTCTATTTATAGGTCAAACTTTAAAACTCTCTCTTCTTTGCGACAAGTATTATCAATAAAAAATTATTATTAATTACTTTATCAAGTTTTTATATTTTGGGCCAAAATTTCTTTCTAACAAACTTCTTATATTATAGATAAGAGGGAGTGTGTGTGTGTATATATATATATTGAATTTGTGTGTGTAGTTGCAATTAACCGGGCTAGTTTTGTTTGCTACGTTTGATGGGAAATTTTTTTCATGTTGTATAAAAATTGTAGGGCATGATATGGTTGACCCTGTCAGCCTCAGTACTGAAGAATAATTCGACTTTATTTTTCGTTGGCCTTTATATACTGTCCATCGGAGACGGTGGCCACAAGCCGTGTGTGCAGACTTTCGCCGCAAATCAGTTCGACGATAACTCGCCGGAAGAAAAAATTGCCAAGAGCTCATTCTTCAACTTTTGGTATCTGGGATTAGTGGCTGGAGGTTTAGCTTCTTGCCTTGTAATATATATTGAGGTAATTAATTTATGTCCTTGATCAGTTCATTAATTAGCCTCACTATTTTCTCAGTTTTTTCATTTAGAGGGATCCCATAAAAAGAAGTTTGAAATTGTCAAATTTCAAATAAGATTTGGTAACATTTTAATAGATTTTAACAACACAGAATTTACAAATTTAGTGATTTCAAACTTTTTTTAGTGATTTCAGACTTTTTTTAATGAAATTTTTTTTTTACTTTTTTTAAACTTTATTACTTATTAATTGTGATAATTATTGTAAGGCATTAAGAAAGGAATGTAAAACTAAAAAGTTTTACAATAATTAAGCTATATGTAATAACAAGTTTCAGTGCAGAAAATGATAACAAGTTTATGATGCTCACTTGTGATTAAGACTTTTTAGTAATTGTATTCCTTTCTTGAGACGTGGCAGTGATTCTTCCAAATTTTTTGTTGGCCAAAAAAATGTTTTAGAAAAAGTTTGGTATATCTCACCAAACCATTTTTTTCCAAAAAGGAAAAAACATCAATAAATTAAAGATACGTATAATCTAATAAACTATGTATAATATAAAGTTTATAAGAAATTGCACCATTTATAATACTTGAAGCGCATCTTATACATACTTAATGGGAACCAGTTTTGTGGTCTAAATTTAATTTAAAATTTTTAACTAATAGTTTTTAAAGAAAACATTATTTTTTTTAAAAAAAAACTTATAGTTAAAAGATTACATTTATTTTGAATTATCTGCCTATTGACAAAAAAAAAAGTTCTTTTAAAAACAAAGATATGAAAAAATTAAATCTTTATTGTTCATATTAAATTTGAATAGTTAAAATTTGATGAGTATCATGATACTCATAACTGTGATGAATATTAAAACTGGTTCTATACTTGATGCACGCATTAAAGATATTTTTGTGAACAACTATATATTATGTGGATAAATAGGAAGATGTTGGATGGGCCGCGGGCCTTTGCGTTGTGACTGGAGCGGTGGGGTTAGCATTAGTATTGTTCTTGGTGGGAATAAGACGGTACCGGAAAGAAGGGCCAACGGGCAGCCCATTCACAAGCATGGCCCAAGTTTTTGTGGCTGCAATTCGAAAGAGGCGCGTGGGAACGACGCGTGATCCTCACATTTATTGGTTTGGAGCGGACGAGAATCATAACACATCCCATCTCCCAACTCAACCAAAGCCCCCTTCTTTAGCTCATGCTCATCAATTCAGGTGCTTCTCAGTTCTCATTTCTCTCAAAAGCTCTCAACACTTTTTTTCTTTTTATATAAAAAAGAATTTAACATAATAAACATTACTTACAAACTCTCAAGCAAGCTTACATAGTATAACATAACGGCACATACTAAAAATGATGAATTACTACTGCCTCTGATTTTATATAACACATATTCGATTGTAAATATAAGAATTAGTTAAAGATTCAATTTGATTCAATTATAAGACCTCAATATATTTTATATCATATATCTAACCATTTTTGCCTAAAGTAATCCCTATGGTGATTATATATATTAAAAGGTTTTCATCAAATGATTGTTCCAATATACCTAATTAGTAAGAGTATTTTTAAAAAAATAATACTCATTTATAAAAAATAGTTAATTTAAGTAATTTTTTTATATTTGTAAATTATTTATCTAGCTTAAGATCAGAGGTAATATAAGATACAAATAGTCGAGCTATATATAAATTAAAAATGGATCATACCACTTTTCCAAACCCTTCATCAGATTGTGGATTAAGAATTATTGTGTTCAACTTGCAGTTTTTTGGACAGGGCAATGATCATTGATGACTTGGATGCCTCAAGCAACACTAGAAACCCTTGGAGATTATGCACTGTGAGTCAAGTTCAAGAAGTAAAGCTAGTTCTTCGCCTAGTCCCTGTATGGCTGAGTTGTTTAATGTTCTTTGTTGTGCAAGCGCAACTCTATACATTCATAGTCAAGCAAGGTGAGACAATGGTTCGTTCCATCGGACCACACTTTAATATTCCTCCTGCGTCACTTCAAAGCATCGTCTCTGTCGTCATCCTCATCACAGTACCCATCTACGATAGAGTGTTCGTACCCTTTGCTCGAAAACTCACAGGACATCCATCTGGTATCACAGTGTTACAGAGAATTGGATTAGGTTTGTTCGTGTCTATAATCAACATGATTGTTGCAGCTTTACTAGAATCCAAAAGGGTTGGTGTTGCTAGAGAGAATAATCTTCTTGACAATCCCAAAGCAACATTACCAATGAGCATATGGTGGATGCTTCCTCAGTATTCTATCTTTGGCATTTCTAATGCACTAGCCATTGTAGGTTTCCAACAATTGTTCTATGATGAAGTGGCAGCGACGATGAAAAGTCTTGGAGCTGCAGCATATATAAGCTTGTTTGGATTTGGAACCCTAGCTAGTAATGTTGTTATAACTGTTGTTCAAGATATTAGCTCAAAAGCTGGTGAGAAATGGCTCGCAGGGAGCAACTTGAATAGGGCACACCTTGACTCTTTTTATTGGGTTTTGGCTGGTTTGAGTGCTGTGAATTTCTGTATTTATATTCTAGTTGCCAAAAATTTTGTGTACAAAAAAGAGATTAATGTGATTGATTCTAGCATCAATAACAATCATAATCAAGTGTAGCACAGAATGGGAAAAGACCAATGTAATATGCATGAAAGTGAAATAAAAGAAAAGTTTCTTATATTAGTAGATATACTGCGATTAATTATTGTACACTCTCTTCGATTTTATATGTACTTTTTGTTTTCAAATACAATTTTTTTAGAACAATTATCCAAGCATTTCTTTTTTAATTCTCAAAACTTGTTTCTAAAAACTGTTCTATAAAACTATTCTAAAAACATTATAAAAAAAACAAAAGAAAAGAAACAAACAAGGCTTACATGTCAGCCAAGCCCACCACATTGATACTTGTTTATCAAATTCTTTGAGAAATCAGAGGAAAAGGTGAGATGAAAAAAGAGAGCTCTTCCTTCCAAGTTCTCTCTTGAAGGTTCTTTGAACTTCACGGTGTACGAGTAGATAGTTAGAAGATCTTCTTGGAGCTTTTGGTTTGCATTGTTCTTTTTAATTAAACGGTTTATCTTGTTGCTGGTTGTTTGCCCTCTCTGCTCTGGGTTTGTTTTCTGGGCTGGAAAGTTGGTTACTTTCCTTCCTCCAAGATGATACTACCAACTGGAAGTGAGAGACACAGCACTTCCCTTTTCACTTCCTTTTTCTTCAGGTGTTGAGGTCAAAATTCACAATAATTTGAAAAAAAGAAAGTTAATTTCCCTAAAACATCTGATAATAATTTTATACCAAATATATGAAAAATAATAATTTTTCTTCAATTTTCTATGTTTACGAAGCTTAATTAATAAAACTTGTACGTCTTATTGCTGAAGAAAATAAAAATAATTGTACGTGCATCAATCTCCTTAATTCTTAATTTACTGTTTTAAAACTTGAATTGCCGGCCTGTAGCCTAATAGAGTATTCGGTAGTTGGGTCTTCATTCAATGCTCATCACAACGATAAGCATTATGTGCTCATCACTCTAATACAATCTAAACCATCCAAAATCTAATATGGGTGGTTTAAATTTAAAATTTTCAATATACAATTTTTTCAATGATAAATTTATTTTTTAAACATATGTTAGTTATGATATTATATTTATTTTAAATTATGTATCTATTAAAACAAAATGTTGATTAAAATATATTAAAAAATTTAAATTTAATCTGAACCATCTGAAATCGATTTGGAGGGTCCAAATTGCGAGGAGCATGGAATGTGCTCCCTTTAGTAGTGATGAGCAATACACACACATCTTTTAATTATATATATTTATTGTTTTAAGAAATTAAAAATTAAAAGTTTTACATTTAGGGTACAAATTAAGTTTCCTTTAATAACATAAAAAAATTACATTATTAACAATAAAATTAAATTAAATATAAGCTTTTCAACTTTAAAATCAAAAGAATAATGACATTGTTGTAGAGTCGTCATATTACCAAACAAAATTTCGGTTTTATCTTCCATCATATATAACTATAATATGTGGGATCTCAAGAACATGACCTACAAATTTCATATTGGTATTAACAGAATATCTTCTTCTGTATATCTTGAATCATTGCTTTGACATCATTGGTCAGGTCATCTTCCATCTATCACGTTTGATTGATAAAGCAATCAGCAATATAAATTCTCATTCTTATTGCAAACATAAATATTCAAATGAAGCTTTAATATACACCTTTCTTGTATCATTGTCAAGTATGTGCATTTTTAAAGCTGCCAAAAGGTGGGGGGAATGGCCATAAGCATGTATATATGAATCACCTCCTGTATCCCCTACATGGAAACTTACTTCTAATATGGATAACCGATTGGATTAATTTAATTTGATGGCTACAAAAATCGAAAGAATAGAAGAGGACATATATATATATATATATATATATATAATAACTTTTAGAAGAGCTTTTCTGTGGCTACAAGGAGCAGAACTACTTTTCTATGGCCACAAGGTGCGATCTATTGTCAACAAGACCTGGTACAAGACATTGTTTCACTAGTTAATTATTGGAAACAAAGTCAGAGGACACAATAATCAAATCCCAACATCATACATACAAAGCCGGAAATTTACTTCACAACTTGGAGGATAGAAATTATGGTTTGAACAACTGTGAGAAAGATGAGTATAATTGCAGCAATAGAAGCAACAGTTTGCCAAGGTGTACGGCAATAATCATGTCTTAGAGTTGCCCACAGCTCATGCCAAGGATCTTGACAATACGCATTCAACTTTTGGCAAATATCAAAGTATTTAGAATTGAAAGTCAACTGATTGACATTTCCCAAAAGACCATTAAATAATAAAGCAACATTATTCGTACCCCCTACATGATTGCTGACTATTTTCTTGTGGATAAGGAGATCCACATCTTTTTGTGTGTCTATTAGACAATCCAATACAAGAGCATAGTCAGTAATGTAAGCAGCACAAGGATAATGACACTCTTCTAATGCTATCATATTGCGAAACACAAGTTCAGTGTTATCATCCACCAGAAATTGTGGAATTTCAAGAATATGTCCTGAAAATTTCATGTCTAATAAGCATTTGCTCTCACTAGCCTTCAACTTTATCCCTGCTTCTTGTAATGCATTTGCATTGTATAAAAGACGATGACTTCCATCCACTGATATTAATTGCTGTGCAGACATTTCTCCTTGTAAGTATAATGATCTAAGAAGATCTGTAAAATGCTTTACCTTAACATCAATATTTGGCATTACTTTTGTTCCATGATAATGCTCAAAATACTTATACGTGAGCTTACGAAATGAAGGGAGGTTACCCCGACGCTCATCAGGAAAAGCTCTATTGAATAGCTCTTCAATAACAAAGAATGGAAGTTGATTCTCAAGTAAACACAAATCCTGGGATATAGAACTTACTAACCAGAGCTGCGTCAATATAGCATCGTTGCCATGATCCCTCTTATAGGCCATGATGAAGAGTTCAATGATGAAACCAGCATCCATTAATATCAATTTCACAAGTTCTTCTTCACTAAAGTTAAGGGTTTCTGAATAAGAAGCACGGACTTTTGGTTCTAAATGTTTCACACAGCGAACCAAATCATCCAAGCTTGACATAGCCCTTTGAGCAAATCTTTTGAAAAATATTTTTTTATGCCTTTCCATGTCCTGCAGCCTCTCATTACGGTAATGGAAGGGGCCAATCGAAACAACTTTTGGAGTGTAAGCCTTTTCTTTAAGATGACGGAGCACAATGGGCACTCGATAGATACAACAGTCTGGTGACGAAAGACCATCTCCGCAATCTTGAATCCTTTCTTTGATGTCTATAGCCAGCTCATCTTCCACCTTTGAAGTTTGATTTAGAATGCAAACTTGAATTATACAAGTGATATATATATATATATATATATATATATATGTAAAGAATCCCCTATTATAAAAATGGGCTGTTTTGCCGCGTAAAGCTTGACGGTTGAATAGGAAAACAGGGCATATAGGTTGAGGCGGAAGTTGGGAGGATATTTGACTGACAGTTGTCATTCTGACCATCAAGTTTATCCACAAAATATTAAATAAAGGGAAAATTAGAGAGAGAGAGGCCTAATGGGAATAATTTTTCCTTAAATAAATAACCATTAAACGGGTTTAATTTTTTATTTTTTATAAAAAAATTGGCTAACTACTGACAGTTATCATCAAATAATTGAGAACAAAATTTGAATTTTTTTTTATATAAATAACCGTCAAACCTTAACTATTTGATGGTTTTTTTAATAATAAATTGACAATTTTTTCATTTTAAGATCTAGTTTCAAAAACTAATTTTTATCTCTAAACTTCTCAATTCCAACCTATTTGGATAAAGGTCAAACAAAGATAAGGACTTTGAGTTACATCTCGAATATCAAATACGCTTTCAACGATGCAAATTTAAAATTTTGAAATAATAATTTTTGAATAGAAAAATTATTTTTTCAAAAAATTAACAAGAGATTATTTTTATTTTAGATTCTTTACCCGTTAAGATAATTTTTGTGAAAATCTAAATTATGTTATTGATAACAACAGATTTGTATTCTCATAAAATTGTCTATAACTAAAATCAGACAAGGCTAAAGAAAAGGTAAAAGGGGGGGGGGAGGCTACAATGGGTTACACACAAGCAAATCTTAGAAGGTGCGATCAAATTAAAGGGAATGTAGAAATCAAGAAAAGCCATCACGGATGAAAAGCACAGGACGCATACTTGCAATCTGACAAGTGTCTTTGAAAGGGAAACGAAATAAGACTAAAGAAGTGTAATAATAGAGGAATGATATAAACAGAAGCAACCTCAAAAATTGTAAGCAAAAAGAAAGTAAAGAAAATAATAAGAAAAGGCTTCACAGTTGAAGAAAGAGTAGTAAAGAATGACACATACGTGTTGTTGTTCCAAGTTGTTGGTGAATAAGAAAACTGGTGACTGCTGCTCCACCATTTGTTCAGCACTCTCGGAGACTCTGTCTCTTCGGCCCCTGACTTTAGACTTCAGCCAGCGGGGAATAAAAGCAAGTGTTGCTGAAGAAGCTGATACTGTAATTTCCGCCATTGATGGTACTCTTGGTTATATAATAGCCTGAAAATCGAATAATATGAAATAAGTTATTGAATAATTTATTTGCTAAGAGGCTGTGATCTATTCTGTGGTATATATTGAGAACGGCGAGCGGATGTTAAGGAGGAGAAGGAAGTATATCTCTGCTCTGTTATGCTCAGCAACTCACACCAGCAGAACCACCGACGTTAGTGTCAAGCAAGAGAGAATCATATATGGAAAGGCACGGGGCTATGTCTGGGGAAAAGATTCAGAGAGGATTGACAACTTTTAGAAGTTGGTGAGGTGGATGGAGATGAAGTTGAAGACCCACTAACTGATTTGGAGATATATGGCCATAGAGAAAGAGGTTTCAGCCGAAAAAGTAAAGATGAGAAGTTTGAACGAAATGGAAAATACTCAAATGGAAAAGATAAGTATTTTGAATTTTAATTTTGAAATTGAAAGGAAATAGAGGAAAAAGAAAACAATTTAATCTTACACAGAGCCCAATATGAGCTGGTACTATTCAGTTAAACAGCAAAACGTGACAGGAGCCATATTATGGAACCAGCTTGAATGATTTTTATATCAATCAATCAACTTAAAATATTAATAATCAATCAATCATTAATCAATCAATTTAAAATATCAAATAAAAATCAAAGACAAAATAAGTTATTTTTATCTTCAAAGTGGCTCCTCATTTAAATTATTGTGCTATGAACAGTATCAACTTATAAACAGTTTGTGTGTGACTCCATGCATTCCTTTTTTTTTTTTTTTTAAATTTTGGGTGGATTTTGGACTTCGTATTTCAAAATTCCCTCCGTCCTCCCATTCATTTTTTCTAATCTCTCCACCTTCTACTCTTTTTCCATACATGTTTCTCTCTCTATTTTCCCCCTTTTCTAAATTCCAAATTCAAATGGAAGCTTCAACCTCTCTTTTTCTCTTTCACTCAGATTGATGATTTTCTCATAGAAATCACTGCTCCATTTCCTTTGCTTACAAACACTATTGGCATGTTTGGTTGGATTCACTACAAAAAAATTGACTTTCAGTAGTAACAAAAAGTTGCTGTTGAAAAGTTGTTGCTGTAGCAACCGTGGTTGAAAACTTTCAGCAGCAACAAAAAAAGTCACCGCTGAAAGTGATGCCTAAGAAAAATTGGCTTTACCGACGCTATGTCATCACCGGCCACTTCCACCTCATCGCTGTCGGTCACCACGTCATCACTGATCGGATGCCACATCATCACTAGCCACCTCCACGTCATTGCCACATCACCCATCTCATGGGACATCACTCCTCCCCGCCAAGTTACCACCCAAATATTTTCACCTTAAACGTGTCTTCTTCAAGGTTCGAACTCGTGACCACCTCCTTTCGTGTCTAATCTTCTTGCTGTTGAGCTGGATTGAATTTGTTTATTATTATTGTAAAATAAAATATATCGTATTATATTATACTTTCAGCCGTGACATTAGAAAGTCATTATTGAAAGTCAAATTTGACACTAATAGTCACTGGTAAAAATCTACTTTCAGCAGTGACCCTAAAAAGGCGCGGCTGAAAGTGAATCCTTTAGTGATGACATCACCACCGAAGGTCTTTTATTCAGTGGCGACACAAAAAGTCGCCGTAGAAAGTATACGTTTCAGCAGCGACATTTTTGTCGTCGCTGAAAGTCTTACTTTTAGCGGTGAATTTTTTTGTCGCCATCGAAAGTCGTTACCTAAAGCCTTTTTTGTAGTGTACGAAACTCCATTGATTGATCAGGAAAAAAAAAAAAAAAGACATAGAGATCAGATTATATCAAAGGGTGTTTGTGATATGAGGAAGAATGGAAGACTATATATAGATGGTTTAAAGAGGGGTTAGTGTTATCAAAAGGAGCCAAAGATAAGAATAGATTATTTTGAATTTTTCATTTGATCAATATAATAAGATTTGACAATATATTTGGATTCTAATATCAAGAAAATTTCATCTTATTTTCGAACAATACTTTATATTATATATATAAAATAAATATAAAAGAATCTCATTTTTTTTAAATTAAGGTTTGGTGGGTATTTTAATTGAAATAGTAATACTTTTTTTAATAAACCATTAGATAGTAATAATATACTATTATCACGATAAAAATTTTCAAGTGTTTCATAAAAGTTATATAGATTTTCTAGCTTATCATTAATATATATTTTCAAGTAGATATTGTTATTTGTTACTCTGGTTTAATTTTAATATTTTATTTCAAAATTAAGATTTATATGAATGAAACATATGTTAATAACAGTTCTTTGGGGATCAAATATTTAAAACATGCTCAAGATAATGCCTGACACAATCTTTTCAAAAAAAATTTATATACGAGTATTTCGAACATAAAATTATTTTTTATTTTATTTATAAACAATAATATTATAATTAATAATTATAACAAAAATAGAAATAGATAAATGTGTACTGTTATCTCTACCTTAGCTACCGAATTTTCTATATCTATGATTTATTGGATCTAGTCTTCATTCATAGCTTAATTGATGAGGATGTGTGAAAGATTCACAAAAATATCTGAATAGTTCAAAGTAAATTCTCACATCACGTGAAGGCAACATGTGATCAATATCTTACAGATTGGTTATCCACCACATATAGAGACATCACATCTTTGTTTGTAGGCTCAACTCTCAAGTCCATTAACAAAATGATTTCAAATCCGTATGTGTGATGTGTACATTATAAATTATTAATTCAAAGATTATAAAAATTTAATGATGGTTTACAAAAAAATCCAATAAACTAGAGTTAATAAATTATTGTTATATTTTCTAATCAAAATCACGTTATTTTGAGCTCATACTGAGGGAAGAAAAAGTTGAAATTCTATCATGTCATTCCATCCAAAACTCTCTGGTCAAACTAATTAGGATTTAGGAGATTGGTTGATTGGTTTACTGGTCTAATCAATTGGCTTTGATTTTTTCATGAGCACAATTATCTTCTTATTAAAGACAATTATATTGTACTATCGGTACTACATGTGAACAACTTTTCTAGCAAAGATCTGAATTTTGTTTGACCACAACTTAGATTAAATTTTAATAAAATGTTATCAATACTTAAGGGTAGGGCTATTCACGGTCCCGTCCTGGTTCTATCTTGGTGAACAGGAACATGATAGGATTTTTGTCCCATGTCCGGTCCCGTTTCCCCTTTTTTTCTAAAAAAAAATCTTATAATTTTTTATATGATTTTTTATGTTATAATGCTTATTTTTCTATCAAGCTTCTAAAGATAATAACATTATAAAAAAAAAAAATTATGTAGAAAGCTCAATTATATAGTATAAAAAAGGTGTAAAAACAATATTGTAAAAAAATATCATAAAAAAACACTATATATAGCTTTATAAAATATTTTATTGAGGAAAGAGATTTTGTTGAGATAATATTACAATTTAAAGTGCTAAAAATCACTATAAAAATAATAATTATTAATAAGTAAATTGAATAATCTAATAATAAATAATTTTTAAAAAAAACATTTTGGGACAGGACGGGATAGTCCTGAACTCACTGGGATCAAAACGGGATAACCGGGACGAGACAAATTGAACACCTTTACTTAAGGGTTCACCTAGTCAGACGTCTAGAACCAATATAATGTGAAAGGGGTCATTTTCTATCGTACAGAAAATTATTAATGAATCAAAGTAAAGCAAATAATGATTGCAAAAAAACAAATAAGGCTGAAAGACAAACTCATAATTCATGAAACTTTGTCAACAAAAGTCTAACACCTACAAGCCTTGATCATTGAATGATTATCTTATTTTATGAAAAAAGATATAGCATTTTTCAGTAATTACTCATCTAATTTAATGTAAGATAATCTATTATTAAAGTGTTATGCGAAACATCAAATCATTTAATTATTTTTCGCCAAAAATTCATTTAATAATTAATAGTTTAATACCAGAGGAATTAATTTGATCATTTGTAAAAAAATCATATAATCAGAATAATAAATTTATTAATATATATAAGATTATTTGATATTGAATAATTAAATAATGACAGAAATAATATACAACTACAAATTAATAGCTAATAATGTGGATATTACTTCATGAATTTGGATTAATTTTGCCACTTAGATCTAAATAAAATCAAAATCAATCAAATTACGAATTATATATATAAAGAGACTATTATGATCATAATAATTTTTTATTATTGTGAAAATAAATAAATTGTATTTTATCAATTATATCTGAAAAAACCTCATTTTATTTTATATTTTGTGACAATTTATATGTCTTCTAGTCGGCATCGACATCAACCATAATTAAAAGATCATGAGTACAGTGACTAAAGCAAATGATTGAGAAAACTATAAAAACTCTAAAAAGGAAAAAAAACTACAATAATCTGATTAAAAATCAAGTGAAACTACCATGATTAGCAAATTAATTTTCTCTCAAATAATTTAATTAATTATTATATGATCATGTCCGCATACACAGGCACACTCTCCACATGATTTGAAAAGATTTGTGTGAGCTAGATCAATGTATCAATGAAAAGTTGATCAATGAAAGAACCATTCCGTTGACATTGAGGACTTGATTACATACACCTCTTTCATACAGCGACTCCAATACAAACTATTGATAAATGTATAAAAGTTCTCTCTCTCTCTCTCTCTCTCTCTATATATATATGTATATATATTTATTGCAATGAATATTATTCATGGAATTAATCTCCAACAATGTACTAAAGTCACCCCGTGATATTATATCATATCATTGATAACACTATGTGATCATTAAAATTGCATTGTATTGCAAGGCCTTGTCAAATTTTTATCCACATCAAACTTCTAATCTTCTGGCTAGCCTGCAATCTACACAATCAACCTAAAACATAGAAAATATTAAAAAAAAAATTCTACCATTAAAAGGTTATGAATAATGTAACTTGTTTTTAAAATTCTGTATAATATACACGACTTATGTATAAGTGGAGTATATGTAGAAAAATAGGATAATTTATTTTCTATATGTATTTGTAGATGTTAGTAAAACGCTGTGCTTAGGCTTACTTAGCCTTTCCTTGTATTTCCGGATGTCTATAAATCAAGGAACAAAAAACCGAACCGGAGACTAAACCGGTCGAGACAGTGGGTCAAGGGTCACTGGTCGGACCGGGGTCGGACCGGTCATATTAAAATAATATAATTTAATTCATAACATTAAAATAGAACAAAATTCATAAATAATAATTAGTTGAAAAAAGATAAAAAATTACAAAAATAGTTTAAATATTTCATTGTACCAAGCAAACATTAATAAACTATATATCTTCATCGCTATGGAAAATCAAAATCATCATTAAGGTCATTGGCAATGGCATGGACTGAGACATCAACAGTTGGACAAGGAACAGTAGGAGTGACAACATCATCATGCAAAGGTGGAGGATCAGCAATATCCATATCTTCATCACCTATGTAAGACAATAAGTAATATTAATGATTATGCAGATAACTATATTCATCTAAGAATAGAGTGTTAATTATATATATAAACCTTCATTGTCCCTCTCAAGAGTTGTTGAATTTGCAATGCTTTCATTGTTAATGACACTTTCAAGTGTAGCCACATCTCTATCATCAAACTCTGGAGTGGGATCTTCTTTAGCCACCCAAAAGTCCACCATGTCAATATTTTCATAGTCAATTGGATCATAACTTTTCTTCTTCTTCAATGTACTCCTTTAATGACAAGTAAAACTTCAATTAAACATAAATCAATTAAAATAAAAGACTAAAAGTATTCATTATTTTCAAGATTACCTATGCTTCAATCGCATATTGTAGTTTGTGAACACCAAATCATTCAACCTCTTATGTTCCAATCTATTTCTTCTTTTTGTATGAATTCTTTTAAACAAACTCCAATTCCTCTCACAACCAAAAGAAGCAGAAGTTTGACTAAGAATACGCATTGCAACACGCTGCAATTCTGGAATTGAACAACCATAATATGTCCACCATTCATCTACATAATAAAATACATTTAGTATACAATAGTATAAGAATTAGTAAATAACTATGAATATACTATAAAGTATTAACACTTACAAGGGTCTAATTTTTGTGCAGCTCTTTGACATGAGGGTCTACTAAAAGATTCCTTGCCTTCACGATAAGTAATTGCTTGTTTCATTACTAGAAAGCCACCACATCAATCAACGTCATCATTAACTTTGACTTACTAGGACAGTTTGGATCATATGTGATTGCAGGATTCAACAAATATGATGCTGCATGAAGATTAGTCTTCAAATGCCTGTCCCATCTAGCTTGAATGATGCTTGTGTAGGGCTTATACAACTCCTTGTTCCTTTTAAACATCTCTTTAATCGCCACTTTTGCCCTTCGCATGCCTTCATAAACATAAGGCAATGAAGGCTTCTCATCTAAATCCACAATTCTCAACAATTTTATGAGAGGCGACACAATCTTCACAACTTGATAACAATCATTCCAAAACCGATTATCTAATATGAGGGCACTAAAATTTTTTCCTGCCTCAGTCCTGGATAATTTGTGATCCACAAAATGCTTATCAACAACTAGAGCTTGCAAGTCATTTTTGTGCATATATATATACTATGCAACGTAATAAATGTAGTAGCAAATCTTGTGGTACCAGGACGCATAATTTCTTTCCAACTCAGTCTTTTCCTCAACCATGATAAGAAAACCATATGGTTGTATGCAAAAATTGTTATCTTTGAGGCTTTTGATGCAAGGTCTGACACATGAGGCATGCTGGAAAAGTCTTTCAATACAAGATTCAAACAATGAGCAGCATAACGCGAACAATAAATATTTTTATACTTTTCCTTAATCAGCCTACCACATGCTACATAATTGGCTGCATTGTCAGTCACTACATGGACAATGTTCTTAGGACCAACCCACTCAATGACTTCACAGAATAGAGTAAATAGAGTTTTGGCATCTTTGACTAAATCTGATGCATCAACAGACTTCACAAATACCATACCATGTGTAGAATACACCAAAAAGTTTATCAAAGTCCGTTGTCTAATGTCAGTCCATCCATCAGCTATGAGTGTGCAATCATTGTTTTTCCATTTAGCTCGATGGCTCTCAATGAGTAACTGACATTCTTTTCTCCAATCACTCAATAAATTAGTTTTGAAATCATAAGCACTAGGAGCTTTAAACCCAGGCCCAATTGAAGCAATACCATCTACAACTTTTTGAAATAAAGGGCAATCAAATGCCTTGAATGGAATACAGTTTACAATGGCCCATTCAGCAATCAACATTTTCACATTATGTTTTGCTTCTTTAGTTGCTAATGCACTTTTAATGCCTGGTTAGGAATCAGGAGCTGTCCTAGAAGCAAAGTAATTGTCCAAACTCCCAGAAGCTCTCCTCTTCGTCCCACTACTCATAGTAATTGGAGAATCAACATGGGTTTCTTCTAGTTCCTCTTCTATGTTTTCAACAGCCTTTTTCTTTGAACATTCTTTCAAAGACTCTATTATTCTATGACGCACATCATGTGAAACTTTTTTGCATGAAGCTATTTGACCAGTGACACCAGCAAGGTGTTGTTTCATCCTGTTTATCCCACCTTCTCTATAATTATTACCAAAAAAAAGACATGTATATATAGTTCGTGTCCCCTCTTTTTTGTAGGCAACATGTGCCTATGCAGGATCAGATTTACCACGCAATGAAGAAGTCACGGTGGGAGAAGAGGTTTCGGTATTAGGAGTGGAAGATTGAGTGACATTTTCATTTCCAGAACTTTGATTGTTTGGAATATCCATAACTGTTATTAAATAACAAATCAAAAATTAATAAAAATGATCAAACACAAACAATAGAGCCACAAGCTTCAGCCTTTCAGGAACCACTTCAGAACACAAATTTGGAATATGCAATGAAAGGCAGAACCAGAATTAGGAACACAAGTACACAACATCAATATTCAATAAAAGGCATAACTAGAATATCAGCCAACATAATCAATATTCGGTGAAAGGTAGAACCAGAATATCAGCCAACACAACATCAATATTCGGTGAAAGGCACAACCAGAATTAGGAACATTCGGTGAAAGGCAGAACTAGAATTGTCAAATACAAACTACTGGTCCACGACCACAACATCAATATCAGCCAACATGCCAAAATATTTCCAATCATCGTAAAGAATCATATTAATCCATAGAATGGCAGAAGCAAAAATTAATCCATACAATGGCAGAAGCAAAACTACTGGTCGATCCACAACATTAAGATCAACCAACATGTCAAAATACTTCTAACATTGTTTATTTGTTTTAGTTCTAAAGATATTCGGTGAAAGGCAGAAGTACCAAAGCTAGAAACTCGAAAGGAGAGAGCAGAGTAATTAGTGAATAAATACCAGTCGACAACTCAACGAGCAGACCAACCCACCGGCATCGCTTCTCCACTCTCTACGGCAAATCGGCAGTGTAGGGACACTGGTCAACCATCGAACCAAACTCAACGAAGAAGGAAATGCCAAATACGGACACCAGACCACCACGCCTCCACCTCCACCACAAGTCGACCAACCTACCGACACCGCTGTCTCCACTCTCCACGGCAAGTCGACGGTGCTGTAAGGGAGAATGGCCGCACGCTCAAGCTCAGTTACTCAGCGAAACGAAGGACGATGGGAATGGGGGAAGGGATCTGCAGATCTGTGATCTGCCAGGCCAAGACGAAGGAGGGAATGGGGGAACCGAGCATCTGACTGATCGGTCCAGTGTAGATTGAACGACAGCGTTGTAAATTTTTTTTTTAATGATACGACGTCGTTTTGGGCAGTTTAAGGGGAAAAATATATAACCGGTCAACCCCCCAAACTGGGTGGTTGACCGGTTTAACCGGTTTCTTACCGGTTCACTTGGTGATCAGTTTTCTTGTTAAACCAGACTGGACTTTGGACCGATTTTCTGGTGATCCGGCCCAGTTTTTTTTTTCATTGCTATAAATATTGGGCCTTGTTGGGATCCATGTGTGTGTAATTTTTCCCTTCAATCAATACAGACTTTTGTTTCTGTGCATCTTGGGCTCAAACGGTCAGGGTCTTGCATTTCAACATGGCATCAGAGCCGATGGTTAAGATCTAGGGCTATCGAAGAAAGCCCAGCATTGCGAGCCCATCCATCATGCAAGATAGACATCGTAACTAGATCCGATGGGGGAAGAGAAGATCGCCGCTTAAGGGATTTTGTTTCACACCTGTTGTTCCTCTCCCTGTCGGACACGCAAGGGATGACGATAATTCCTTACATTCTTACGGGCACAGAGAACTACACTGTCTGGTCTTATGCAATGAGGATTGCTCTCTTAGGGAAGCGCAAATTAGGCTTCATCAACGGTACCTACAAGAAAGATGACCAAGAACAGCATCTGTAGCTGTAATGGGAGCGGTGCAATGCTGTCGTGCTGTCATGGTTGCTTAATTCCATATCCAAAGAACTGGTGAGTGGAATTGTTTTCTTTCATAATGCACATAGCATTTGGATCGAGCTTAAAGAACGGTTTGACAAGAAGAGTGGATCACGGGTTTTTGTGCTGTATAGGGAGATCAGCTTGCTTAGACAAGGCCCGAACTCAGTCTTAGTGTATTTCTCAAAGCTGAAGGAGCTGTGGGTGGAACAGGTGGCTCTGGTGGTGATTCCATCTTGTACCTGCAGCATGGCCAAAGCGTACGCATATGCGATCCAAGAGTAGAAGTTACTTTAGTTCTTGATGGGCCTAAACGATGTTTTTGCACAAGCAAGCTGTCAAATACTCCTCATGAATTTGCTTTTGTCTGTAATTAAGGTGTATGCCATGATCGTATAGGATGAAACACAGAGGTCCATCTCCTATGCCGACAAGAGCCTCCCCACCGAAGGACTTGCTATGACAGCAAGGGGGAGAGGACACAAACGAGGTCGAGGGTAAGGAGAAAATATCCCTGAATGCACGTATTGCCACAAAAGGGGGCACCTGAGGGAGAATTGCTTCCAAATTTTTGGATACTCGCCCAATTTCAAAGGGAACAGAGGAAAACAAGGAAGAGACTTCAATCAAGGGGGAGATGAACCCTCAAGGAAGATAGACACTCACAGGCATGTTGCCATTACCGTAGCACCAACCTTCACACAAGAACAATATGAAAAGATTTTGGAGTTACTAAAGAAAGATACAGAACCCGCCATTTATGCTTTAATGGGTACAGGTTTGACTACTCCCATATATGATATTAAACCTTATACACACTGGATACTAGATTCTGGTGCCACCACTCACATGGCTGGCAAATTAGAGTTTGATAAATATGAAATATATAGTGGTCCAATTAAATCAATTAAAATACCAAACGGAGATAGATTACCTGTTACTCATATTGGAACTGTGACTATTGCTAAAAACATAACCATACATGATGTTCTGTACACACCTCAACTAGAATTTAATCTCATATAAATATCTAGATTCACAAAGGAACAAAATTGCATGGCTGCCTTCTTTCCTGATTCGAAGTACTGCAGGGCCTTCAGGATGGGAGGATGAAAATGACTAGTAGAGAGTATAAAGGCCTATATGTACTGAAAGTGATGAATACTTTTGATGTTGTGAATGTAGTTCAAAATGAGAAAAGATTGTTGAGAAAATGTGATACACAGTTATGGCATAAAAGATTAGGACATGCTCCTCTTTCAGTGATAAAACATTTGGATCATATATGTATTGATGCTCCTAATCTGAATAATACTTTTGAACCATGTGATATCTGTTTGCAGTCTAAACAGACCAAATTTCCTTTTACTTCTAGTGTCATTAAATCTGCTCAATGTTTTGATCTTGTTCATGCTAATGCGTGGGGACCATATAAGAACCCCACACATCATGGTTTTCATTTTTTCTTGACTTTGGTCGATGATTATTCAAGGGGAACGTGGATATTTTTGATGAAGCATAAAAAGGAAATTAAAACTCACATTAAGAATTTTGTTGCTTATGTTTTAACACACTTCTCAGTAACTGTGAAAAGAACTAAAAGTGACAACGGAACAGAGTTCATTAGCAGTCAACTGAGAAATTTTCTTCAACAAAAGGGGATAGTCCATCAAACTAGTTACCCCTACACACCTGATAAATCCTGATTTTATATTGATTTTTCATATCTTATTTGGGATTTTTATCAATTAAATTGGGCTTAATTGCATTTATTATGATTAAATTGGATTAATTGTGATTGGATGAAAATATTACTAAAAAGGGGCAAAAAATATCATATTTTTTTATGATTTAGTTTAACTGATTGATCTTTTTGAAAAAAATATCATATCACATTATGTTAGATTTTGTTATAGAAAATTTGAGAGATATTCAAGGTTTGAATTTAAGGTTGCATCATCATCGCCTTCCGGAGGGAGAAAAGGACGGAATAGTAGCGGCAAGGCTTGAGAATATACACCTTCGTGTGTATATATATAGATATGACCGCAGGGAGAGGAGAACACGCCACACCCATCCACGCCACACCCCTCCAGGCCACACCATTCTTCATTCACCACCTTCAAACCCATGGATTCCATTCACCGCACACTACCTCCATTCACTATTTACCACAATCATTATCATCCCATCTCACCTTCCCCTGTCCCCATCATCTTCAATGCGGGGAGAACTGGGAGCTGAAAACAAAGCTCGACAGAGGTAGCGACCTTCAACTCATTCTTCTCATCCACCGTGCCATCAGAGTTGTGATTCCACAGCATCACCGTCGACAAGCCCTGTTCTACTTCTGTCATTGTATTTGGCCTGATAGTATCATGTTCCTGAGTATCCATGGCTACCGTGCATTTCAAATTTGTGGTTGCAAAATTTGAAACCATGCGTGGCTAATTTCATCGAGCTTCTTGGAGATGGAGTATTGGGTTTGAGCTTCAAAGTTAATTAGGGGAGTTTTTCTATTTCAATTCTTTTAATTTAATTGAGTAATGGATTTTCTGAGTTAGAATTGATATTATTTAATTAAATTTTCTGAGATTATTAGTTGTAATTCTTAGTTTAAAATTGAATTTTATGGTTGGGACTGAATTTTGCAATTTGAGATTTACATTTATATCCAGTCTGAAGTTCTATATGATTATGCTATTCTTTCATAGTTTGGATGAATGTTATAATTGTATGGTATTTATTGAATATCTCAAGTTGAGTGTTCTTTGCATAGAGACCCGAATTGCATTAATCTAATCCTAATTGCACACTAATCAGTTTTCAATGGTAATTTTAATTGGTAGTTGTAGCTAGAGTTCTAGGACATCTATTAATTAAGACTACTTGATTTAATCAGTGATTAAGGTTTTGATTTTGAATTAGTGAACAAAATAATTCCCAAATCATTTTGAGCAAGGATAACCCAATCCCCATTTTCCAAGAAGCATTATCTCATATCTCCTTAAAATCCAAATTTTATTATTTGCTACCTTTTTAATTAATTTTCTTTCAATTTCAATTTCAAATTACCTTTTCATTTTTTTATTTAAAAAAATCCGGAAAAATTTTGAATTGCTTTTTTTTAAATTTATTTTGCAAAGTAGTTCTTAATAAAAAAAAAACAAAAAAAAACCTGCTAATGCGTGGGGACCATATAAGAACCCCACACATCATGGTTTTCATTTTTTCTTGACTTTGGTCGATGATTATTTAAGGGGAACCTGGATATTTTTGATGAGGCATAAAAAGGAAATTGAAACTCACATTAAGAATTTTGTTGCTTATGTTTTAACACACTTCTCAGTAACTGTGAAAAGAATTAAAAGTGACAATGGAATAGAGTTCACTAGTAGTCAACTGAGAAATTTTCTTCAACAAAAGGGGATAGTCCATCAAACTAGTTGCCTCTACACACCTGAACAAAATGGGGTAGTAGAAAGGAAACATAGAACAATCATGCAGGTCACTAGGAGCCTTATATTACAATCTGGAATACCCATTAAGTATTGGGGAGAGTGTGTAAAAATGACAGTTTTCTTGATTAATAGGGTCCCATAAAAAATTATTGACTATCAAACACCCTATGAATGAATTTATGGAACTAAACCTGATTTCAGTAACCTGAAAACCTTTGGATGCCTTGCTTATGCTACAGATTTGAAAATTAGTGACAAACTTCAACTTAGATCTATTCCTAGCATATTTTTAAGATATCTTAAAAACTAGAAAGGATTCATCCTTCTTAATCTGGAAGAAAAGGTTATCTTTGTTAGTAGACATGTCAGTTTTGTTGAACATAAATTTTCTTTTAAGGATGTGAAAGATAATTTTCAAAAGGGAGTGGTAGTGATTTAAAATCAATGTTTTGGATTGAGCCAATAGACTTGGAAACTCAAAATTATGTTATACCTACGCATTCTAAGACAAATCACACCAACAGGAATTCTGAGTCTAATGTAAATAATGAAGAACAAAATAATGCAGAAGATAATGCCATAGAGTAATTTCATCAAAGACCTGTGCATGAAAGGAGACCACCCATTTGGGCAAATGATTATGTCTGTTCTTTAGTACAAACTAATTTTGAATTCTCTAGATAGAATAAACAAAAGAAATGTAAATATCCCATCGATAGGTATCTTTCATATGCTAACATGTTAGCTGATTATATGTGTTTTCTAATCTCTATTGATTCCAATAGTGAACCTTCCAGCTATGAAGAAGCTGTACAAAATGAAAATTGGGCAAGGGCTATAAAGGCTGAAATGGAGGCTTTAGAAAATAACAGAACTTGGACCATAGTGCCTCTTCTTAAAGGAAAGAGGCCTATTGGTTGCAAGTGGATATGTAAAATTAAATATAAATTTGATGGTAGTATGGAGAAATTTAAGGCTAGGTTAGTAGCCGAAGGTTACAACCAAAGAGAGGGTATTGATTATCATGACACTTTTTCACCAGTTGTAAAAATGTTTACTGTCAGAGTTGTCCTAAAATTAGTTGCTGTTAATAATGGAATTTATATCAAATGGATGTACACAATGCTTTTCTGCAGGGAGATTTAGATGAGGAGATTTGCATGAAAATTCCTCCAGGTTTTGAAAGAAAGGGGGAGCAAATGGTTTGTCAGCTAAATAAGTCTCTTTGTGGCTTGAAGCAGGCCTCAAGACAATGGAACAAAAAATTGTCTGAGGCACTACAGAAAGGGAGATCTAAACAGAGTAAATCAGACTATTCTCTCTTTGTCAAACATTATAGTGATGGATCTGTTTTAATCTTGGCTTATGTGGATGATTTATTGATAATTGGTAGTATTGAATTAGGAATTAATGAAACAAAAAGGTTTTTCCATAGCAATTTTAGAATTAAGGATCTTGGGCTAATGAAATACTTCCTAGAAATAGAAGTAGCTAAGTTTGAAAAGGGGATTGTTTTGTCTCAAAGGAAATATGTGTTAGACTTGCTATTTGAAACTGGTATGACAAGTTGTAAACCGTCGTCAGTCCCAATGGCACATAATTTGAAACTCTTTGCATATGATGAGAACAACCAGAAAGAAGACTTGCTCAAAGAACCAGAAAGATACAAAAATTGATAGGTAAGTTGATTTATCTGACTATGACTAGGCCTGACATTTCTTATTCTGTGCAGACTCTAAGTCAATTCATGCAAGTACCAACTAAGGTGCATATGGCTGTTGCAAGAGGGCTTATACGGTACCTAAAAGGAACCCTAGGACTGGGAATATTTATAAGTTCAGAAGGAGAGCCAGTACTGGAATATTTTTGTGATTCTGATTGGGCATCCTGTGCTATGACTAGAAGGTCTGTCTCTGGATACTTGCTAAAACTAGGAGGGTCTCTGGTTATGTGGAAGTGTAAGAAATAGAACACTGTCTCTAAGTCTTCAGCAGAGGCAGTATAGAGCAATGAGCATGGCAGTTTCTGAAGTTGTTTGGGCTGTCAGCCTACTGAAGGATTTAGGCATAATCTGTAAGAAACCAGTCAAGATGTACTGTGACAGCAAAGCTGCTATCCACATTACAGCAAATCCGGTTTTCCATAGTGAACAAAGCACATAGAAATTAATTGCCATTTCATCAGAGAAAAATGGCAATCGAAACTGATTGATTTGCATCACATAAGAAGTAACAACCAAGAAGCCAACCTCTTTACCAAGGCTGTAGGAGGAGATGTGCAGAAGAAGCTCTTATGCAAGTTAGGGACTATAGACATCTTCAAGCCCCAAACTAGAGGGGGAGTGTAGAAAAATAAGATAATTTATTTTCTGTATGCATTTGTAGATGTTAGTAAAATGCTATGCTTAGGCTTACTTAGCCTTTCCTTGTACTTCCAGATGTCTATAAATATTGGGTCCTGTTGGGATCTGTGTGTGTAATTTTTCCCTTCAATCAATACAGATTTTATTTCTGTGCATCTTGGGCTCAAACGGTCAGGGTCTTGCATTTCAACAGTATAAAATAAGGTCGAGGCTATCTAATGCTAATCGCTTTCTCTAAATCTTTTTTCAACGTGAGGTTATGAGTTTAATCTTCTATAGGCATAGTAGTTACATGAGTTTTAAGTGAATTGCAGAGAAGACAAAACAAGAGTGTAAAACAAGATCTCTATAAGTTGGATACGCGAATAAAAGTGTGCAAAACCAAATCAAAATCCAAAATTGCACCGGATTAAATTCAATCTCGTTTGTTTTTTTTTTTTTTTGAAATTTAGAACTAAAACAAATCCTTCAACTAGCTTTTCTATTTAAGATAAGAGGGAGTATTTATTTACTATATAGCATTTGGATAAACTTTGCATTTATAAAGTTATATATCTCAAAGAATAATAATCCAAGTCTAAGAATAATGTCACTTGCTATAATTTTATGAATTCACTTTTGTCGCTAAATGGTTTACTGAGAAAAAGAGATAAAGAGAGTGACGGGATCCACATAATATGTGAATCTTACCTTTTTCTCTTTTCCTTCGTTGATCTTCAAATTAACCGAGAGAATTCACATTCTAAATATTAATAGGCACTGAAATTAAAGTAATTATGCACGTTTGGACAAGGAATTTCTCTTAGTGATCAAGATTCAATTAATAAGAACGATGCTATTTCTCTCATTAATCAAAATTTAATTTTTAAAAAGTAATTAATCTCAAATATACATATCTATCAACCAACACGGAAAGTCATTTCTACATCATTTGTTTTACTTAACGTGAATTTTAGGACAAACCAACATAAAAAACAAAATCTCTTTAATCAACGTAAACAATTAATGCACGTAATTAGTGTTTAGTCGTGTTTAACTGTATCTTGTCCTAACATCCTATCTTATCATCGTCCTAGTTATATTGGGGTAGAATTTCAGGACAAGACAAAATTGTCTTGAGACAGAGTATCTTGTCTCGATATATCATCTTGTTTTATTTTATAAATTTATATTATTTATGATAATAATATTTATCAATTGCTACTCTGATTATATTGTTTGCAAGTTCTTCTGCATAGATTATATGATTTTTTTTGTTGAACATTTTAATTTTGTTAAGATATTTTGTTAATATCTTGTTAATATTTTTTTTGATATTATTTGATATTATTTGATTTGTATTCATCTCTTGATTTATTATTAGAATTTATTATTCCTTTTTCTTATATATATAGATGTACTCATCTCATTTCAGAATACACAAATAATACTCATTTCCGATATTTTCTCTCTTTCTCTATTCTAACATGGTACTAGAGCCCTAACTTTTTCTTTTAGACACCTACTTTTGTTTGACGTATCGTCGTGCACGTGCTTTTACCTCGTCTGGTTTCATCCTAGATTCTTGCCTTTGTAGTTCGTTCTGGTTCCGTCTAGATTAGTGCCACTCCACGTCCTTTCTACTGCTATCTTTTACCGTGTGTATTCCCTATGGAAAAGTCTGAGGTTGCCCATCCCATCTCTATTATCTTGAATGGCTCTAACTACCGCCTATGGTTAGAGAGCATGCGTGATTTTTTTAAAAGGGCGTAAACTATGGCGTTATGTTATTGGTGATATTCATTTTCCTGTTCGCAAAGCTATTGAGATTGATTTGCAATTCAATGACCGGCTTGATGAGTGGGATAGCAAAAATAATCAAATTATCACATAGTTTCGAAATACCTTAATTGCTAGCATGAATCAACAATTTGGCCGCTTTGAGACCACAAACGAGGTATGGGACCACCTTGCTAATCGCAATGCATCATCTGATTTGTCCAATCAGTTTCAATTGCATAAAAATCTCAATGTCCTAAAGCAAGAAAAGGGTCAGCCCCTATATGAGTTTTTGGCTAAGATTGAGTCTATCTAGGATCGATTAGCCTAGTCGGAACCTAATTTCAAGAATGAGGAAGATGCACAGGCTTTCTTTCGGTACCACAATCAGCTTCTTCTTATTCAATTCTTATGGCTCTCATGGATGATTTTGAGCCTGTTTGATCATCTCTACTTCACCAAAGTCCACTCCCAGCCTTTGAGGATGCTCTCCCTTGGCTTTGCTCTGAAGAAACTCGATTGGGACTTTTATGGCGTACTCCTGAAATGGTTTTTGCTGTTGTCAGAAGATCCTCTAAATCTTGTCATCATTGCCCTCAATCTGATCACTCCTTTGATCAATGTCCCTATATTGAGTATCAAACCTGTCAAAAGAAGGGACATATAGCTGCAAATTATCCTACCATGCTCTATTACTACTGTAAGAAGACTAGGCATCTTATTGATCGATGCCCTGCTTGTCCTCTCAGGTTTGATCAAGGAAGATCAACTAGGCCTAGTTCCTCTTACAAGCCTGCATTATCTACCACTACTGCTAATTCTACCTTGGAATCTTCCACTACAAATCTTAAGGCTTTACTCCTCAAGTTTATCCCTGATACTTCTTGTCTACCTGCTGCCTTTACCACCCCCTCAGGTACTTCATGGTTCTTTGACTCTACTTGTTGCAACCATATGGCTGGTCAAGAAAGTTGTTTTCCTCTATGTCAAAAAATACTACTGCTCATCCTACACATACTGCTGACAACTCTCAAATGCCTGTTAGTCATATTGGTACTGTTTCTTTGCCCTCCTTATCTATTCATGAGACTTTTTTCATCTTTGCTATTAGTTTTAATCTCCTTTCTGTTGGACAACTTGTTGATATTAGTTATAATGTCTTATTTACCAAAAGTAGTTGTGTTGTGATGGATTAGACAGGACAGGTCATCAGGAGTGGGCGTAAGGTTGGCCATATGTTTGAGCTTAACTCACTGCATCTCCCTGAAGTCACTTCTCCCAAATTGTGTGCTGCTACTACATCCTCGTCCCTTAATTTATGGCATCTCCGTCTTGCTCATCCTTTCTTAAATAAACTTCATCTTTTAATTTCTAGTGGTCTCTTAGGTATAGTTGAGAATGAGTCTTTACAATGTATTTCATGTCAAACTACCAAACAACCTACTTTATCAGTTAATAAAAATGACTCTATTGCTAATTCCATTTTTGATTTGGTTCATTCAGACATTTGGAGCCCCGCGCCTACTCATTCTATGGGAGATCTCGATACTTTGTGATTTTCGTTGATGATCATTTGCGCTATACTTGGATATATCTTATGAAAAAAGGATTCAAATTACTTGATATTTATATTAAATTTGCTACTATGATTCAAACTCAGTTCTCAAAAATTATAAAAGTCTTTCATTGTGATAATGCTTTAGAACATCTGGAATCTAAACTGCTTAAATTTCTTGATGATTAAGGAACCATCTCTCAGTACTCTTGTACCTCTGAGCAAAATGGTAAGGCTGAACGTAAACACTGCCATATCCTTGATTCTGTTAGAGCCTTGTTTATTTCCTCTTCCTGTCCTGAACGTTTTTAAGGTGAAGTAGTATTGAGTGCTATTTACTGCATTAATAAAGTTCCTACACCAGTTATTGGTAACATCTCTCCTTTTGAGCGTCTTTATGGTACACCTCCGAACTATAGTCTTCTAAAAGCCTTTGCTTGCGCCTATTTTGTTCTTTTTCCATCTCATGAGACCACCAAATTATAGGCTTGTGCTCGTGTTTGTTGCTTTCTTGCTTATGATCTAGAATATAAGGGTTATTGCTGGTAGGACCCTATCTCTCATTGTATTCGAGTCTCCTGTCATATTGTTTTTTGAGAACATATAAAATTTTCATCTTTGACTTACCTTTCCTCACTTTCTCCTCCTTTGCCTTCTATTTTTACAGATACTTCTATTGATTTTTTTCCTAATAATTTAGATACTTTTGTTGATCTTTTTCCTAGTACTGAGCTCATTCGCACGACCGATGCAACACCCACTCCAGATGAGCCTACTGTCTCTGATCCTCCTACACAACTCATGCCTATGGAGCCCATATCGTCTGACGTCATTTGGCCCACACGTATAAGACATCCCCTTCTTACCTTAATGATTACCATTGTCTTTCCACCATCCTCCAGTTTCAGGAACCTCGATCCTATAAAGAAGCCTCTTGTGATCCTCTGTGGCAACAAGCTCTGAATGAAGAATTGCAGGCATTGGAGAAAATGCATACTTGGGATCTTGTTGATCTTCCTCCTGGTAAGACTCTGGTTGGGTGCAGATGGGTATACAAGAATAAGACTCACTCAGATGACTCTCTCAAGCAGCGAAAGGCGTGTTTAGTGGCCCAGGGATTCACTCAGGAGTATGGTATAGACTATGAGGAGACTTTTGCTCCCGTTGCTTGATCACTTCTGTTCATTACCTTCTGGCTATTGATGTTGTTAAGCACTGGACTCTCTATCAGATGGATGTCAAGAATGCCTTCTTGAATAGTGATTTGGAGGAAGAAGTTTATATGAAGCCCCTTTCTGGGTATCCTCATCCACGAGATAAAGTTTGTTATCTTTGTCGAGCCCTTTATGGACTTAAGCAGACCCATCGAGCTTGGTTTGCTAAGTTCAGTAGTACAATAAGCCATCTTGGCTTTACTTGTAGCCCTCATGACTCTGCCTTATTTGTTCAAAGTAGTAACCAAGGTATTGTTCTGCTTTTCTTATATGTTGATGATATGACTATCACAAGTAGTGATCTAATAGGAGTTCACGAGCTTAAAACTTACTTAGGAGGACAATTTAAGATTAAAGATCTTGGAAGATTGAATTATTTTCTTAGTCTTGAGTTACATCATGGGGAGAGTGGTATCTCTCTTTCACAGGTCAAGTATGCCTCTGATTTGATATCTAGGGCCTTTCTCATTTATGAAGCTGTTGAAAACACTTCCATTGAGCTTAATGCTCATTTTGTTCCTATTGATGGGACTTTGTTAAAGAACCCAACATGTTATCGGCAATTGGTTGGAGGACTCATCTATCTTACTATGACCCGTCTAGACATTGCCTACGCAGTTCACATTGTTAGTTAGTTCATGTCTGAGCCCCGAACCACTCATTATGCGGCTGTCCTATGGATTTTTTGATATGTTAAGGGAACCTTGTATAATGGCCTTCATTTCTCTGCTAGGTCTTCTCTCATTTTACAGGCCTACTCTAACCCTAATTGGGGAGGTGACCATGCCCTATTGGGTTTTGTATATTTCTTGGGGACTCTCTTATCTTTTGGAGAAGTAAGAAACAAACTCTAGCCTCTCGATCTAATACTGAGTCAGAATATTGCGCATTAGCATATACTATTGCTGAGGTTCTTTGGCTCCATTGGCTGCTTGATAATTTAGGACCTTCCCAAACATCCTCCACTAATATATATTGTGATAGTCAAGCAACTATTAAGATTGCTCACCATGATGTGTTCCATGAGCGAACAAAACATATTGAGATTGACTGTCATTTCACTCGGCAACATATTATTTGAGGTACCATCAGACTTGTTCCCATTCGCACGAAGTACCAACTGGCTGATTTGTTTACCAAATCTTTTAATCCTGGTCGCTTCCAATTTTTAGTGAACAAACTCAAGCTGCTTTCTCTCAAGCCATCTTGAGTTTGAGGGGAGAGGTTAAGATATTTTGTTAATATCTTATTAATATTTTGTTGATATGATTTGATTTATTTGATTTGTATTCATCTCTTGATTTATTATTAGGATTTATTATTTTTTTCTTATATATAAATATGTACTCATCTCATTCCAGAATACACAAATAATATTCATCTTCAATATTTTCTCTCTCTCTCTCGATTCTAACAAATTTATTTCTATCTTTCAAGATTATAGAAAACTTTTTTTTTTTCCTTTGTGAATTTTCGATTACTATCAATTCTTATCTATGTTCTTTTTTTTTTTTTGGGTATTTTTATCATGACTTCTTATGCTTTACGTATAATTGGTTTTCAGATTAAAAACTTAAAAAAAAAAGGAACATTCCCATCTCATCCCAATCACAAGATGAAAAAATAATTTTGTCCCAATTATCAGGATGAGATTGGGACAAGGTTATCTTGATCTCATCAAATCCCATCCCATGAGCACTCGTAGCAGTAGTATAGGACATATATTCTTGATATCACATTGAGAGAAAAATCTAGTCTCAAATTGCGTAGTTGATAATTCATGAGAAAAAGAAAAATAAGGGGGAAAAAACCCAATCGAACTATCGATTTTATGGCCATAATGGAATGGTACATGAAATTGGTAAGGTTAAAATAATGTGTGGGGACATTAGCGAAATTGCGAGAGTAAATGGCATCACCCACCTAAAGTTATTAAAGACATGAAGATATAGCGAAAGCGAATTTTTTGGCGCAAGAGAAGGAGGGAAAGAGGGGAAGAAAGAGAGCAGTAATATACTACTTCTTGCTCTTAATATAAAACATTAATTAACTTTTATTTTGATCATAAATATAAGAACCCAATTCACTATGTCTCTCATATTTATTCATTTTTTTTTTTCAAAATAGTCCTTCTAATAATGGTAGTTATAGCCAATAAACTTAATTAGTAAGGATTTTTCATGAAAGACAACACATGTTTATTACAAATAACTAATTTAACTTATTTCCTTAATTTACTCAAATTAGTCAACTAGCTCTTATATTTAAGACTTGAGCAATAATATATGGGAGAGAGGAAATGGAGAGAAAGGTAAGTGGAAACATATATATTATCATATGGTTGAATTGAGTGCGAAAAATCAATACTCATTAAGTAAGGTTTCGAGTTTATGATAAGAGAAAATGTTATGAGAAGAGGCTTATAAAGGTTGATGTAATTAATTGGTAAACATGCAATTCATATCTCACAAAATCCCGATATGAAGATTTTACTAGTTGGTAACTTGTATATATTTTTGTAGGCACTTTGAAAAGAAGAAAGAGTGAAATAATATTTGTAATAGTTATCATGCATAGTTAAGTTGAGTGGAAAGAATTCAACACATAAATTAAGGTTGTGACTTTAAATTTTATATATAGAAAACAATTACGGTAAGACGCCAATGAAAGTCTAGTGAATTGATAATACGACTCATATCACACAATGGGTATGAATTTAAATTTTGCTTCCTCATATTTGTATATAACTTGAACATAGTTATATAATTACTTTAAATTATGAGGCCTTGATGTAGAACAACCAACTAATATAATCATTGATTCCGCGTGTTGCTATCTTGTTCAATGGAAAGGTTTTATAAATACATATATCAATTGAATTCTTGAACATGAGTTTTGCCAACTTGATCCGCTCTTATTCAAGCCCTACTAAGGTCAATGAATGAAAAAGAGAAGAAATCGAAGATTTATTTCACTACAAAAAAACAGTTGATTAGCGACAAAATTTGTGACAGAAACAAATTCCGTCACTAATTTCTCACAGAATTGTGACGGAAATTCTGTTACTAATTTTTTTGACAGATTAGCGATGAATTCGTGACATAATTTCTGTTTGTCGCTAAATTCCGTGGCTAATTTGTCAAAAAATCTGTCAATAAATATTTAGCGACATAATTTTTTCCGTTAGAAATTTCCGTCGCCAATTCTGTTGCTAAATTATTTGTCACAGAAGTTTTTGTCACTAATTCCGTTGCTAATTCTATTCCTTCGTAAATCCGTCACTAATTTTAAATTTCATTATTTTAAATTATAATCTTGCAAAAATCTATATAATAACAATTAAGAATATAATGATTTAAAAACATTTTTAATTATAAAATAAATTGATATATTTGTGGAGTTGGTTTTAATGAAGATATTATTATTATTCACGTCATCATTATACATATACTGAAAATAGAAAGACAATTTCTTAGAAAACTTATTTATATTTTGTTCAAATAAATTCCTCTTGATTATTAATAATAATTAAAAATTTAATAAGAATATTAATAACTTTCTTATACAAACTAATATAAGAAAGAAATAATTTTATTATACGTACAATATATTGAAATATATAATATATAATAGAAATTCAAAACTAGAAAATGAATATATAAACGCAAACTAATATTGAAGTGAGTTTTGAATTTCAATCATTAAACAATAAAACTTAATCATGATATAATCAATACCCATGATATAGATTGATTTTGGTCTTCAATACAAAAACAAATGGTATATACAAAGAATTTTAAGAAAATAAATTACATAGGATATATATACAAGTAGGAAAATATTGTTTATCTTAATCTATTCAAATCATTTAATTTTTTTTATAGAATAATTTATTAGATTTTATTATAGTAGTTATTTTTTGAACAATAAGATTTTTTGACTAATTGTAAATGATTTTCTTCACATATATAAAACACCTATAGATAATATAATATAATGTAATATAATACATATATAATTAAATTTTATATCTTATCAATGTTAATTAAAAAATAAATGTAAAAATACTTATAAAAAAATTATTTATGATTTAAAATTCAAAATTAGTGTCGTCAGAAATTAAAATTATATTAAAAATATTTTTATAAAAAAAATTATAAAACAAATAGTAAAACAAATATTTAAAAATTATTTTTTCATTAAAATAGTTATGATTTAAATTATCATATAGTATATTTTTAGTTTTTAATAATATATATGTATATATAATTTTTTTGTGTAAAATAATATTTTATATATATATATATAATTTTACATAACAAGTTAACATGTTCATTACAGCTCAACTGGTAACGCAGCACACACGCATAAAGGAGGTCTTGTGTTCGAGCCATGAAGAAGTCACTTTGATAAGGGAATTATGAGGTGGCAACACGTGACAAGCAAAAGTGATATGTGATGTGGCAGGCAGAGGTGAGGTGGCAGCACACGTGGAGGCAGTCACTGGTGATGTGTGGCGATTGGTAGAGGTGCCATGTGGCATTTTAATTTTTTTCCACAAAAATAAAGTTAGGTACAGATTAGCAACAGATTTCTGTCAAGAATTAGCAACAGATTAGCGACGAAAAATTTTCATCAGTAATTAGAGACGTAATTTTCCGTCGCTAATCCGTGGCTAATTAGTGACAGAATTTCAATTCCGTCGCTAATCAATTAGTGACGAAACAAATTTCATCGCTAATCCGTTTCCGTCAGTAATTCATCACTAATCTCTTGCTAATTCCGTCGCTAATTAAAAAATTTCATCGCTAAAAGTATGTTTTTTTGTATTGTTTGAAGATTTATGAAAATTCCAAATATTAAGGGCCTGCTTGATTCTATTCCTAAAGCGATTTTTTACAGTAAGTTTTTGGGGAGAAAATTGTTTGAATCATTATTTTGAAATCATCATTCTATCTCTCTACTATCTCAACTTTGGTCCAACATGAATCAATCACAAAAATTGTTTTCGAGTCCAAATCAAGCAATTAGCAAATCCGATCGATGATTGGACTGGCTGTCTAGTCTAATCGAGTTCTTTACTGATCGGTGTAAATTATCATTTTGAAATCCTTACACTCTATCTCTTTTATACATATCAATTATTTTGAAATCCTTACACTCTATCTATCTCTTTTATATATATCTGCCTTTGATCTTCTCTCTATTATCACTACAAAAAAACATCAAATTAGTGACGGAATTTAGTAACAGAATTTCCGTCACTAATCAAAATTAATGACAGAATTTAGTTAGTGATGGAATTAGTGACAGAATTTTTTCCATCACTAATTCCACTGTCACTAAATAATTAGTGACACAATTCAAAATTCCGTCGCTAATTAGTGATGGATTACTGACAGTTCCGTGATGAAAATTTTTTGTCACAAATTTGTCGCTAATTAGGGACGAATATCCTATAAAAATTTTGTCACAAATTAGTAATGGATTTGTTAGGTGACGTAAATTTCCGTCACTAATCCATTGCTAAATTTTTTTATTTTGTAAATTTAAAATACCACATGGCAACCATTGATCGCCAACACGTGTCATGTTTATGACTGCCACCTCATTACCAGCTGCCACCTCACATTCTCCCCTCTCTCCCATGCTGCCATGATTCTGTTATCCACATCATCGCCACATGTCCATCACTATGAGCTGCCACGTCGTTAATGGTTGCCATCTTACCAACTCCTATCTCTCTCATGTTATCACATCATCTCTTCGTCTATGCCACATGTCAATCATTGTGATCCACCATGTCATCATGGGATGCCACCTCAACTCCTTCTCTCTCCCATGCAGCCATGTCATCTTAGCGTCCACCTCATCGCCATGTGTCCATCATTATGAGCCGCCATGTTGTTGCCTTGTCCACGTCATCATCACATCACAAATTGAGTTTATTTGTGAAGAACTGTTGGCTCGAACCTAAGACCTTAGGTGCACATGCTAAACCCTTTGTCAGTTAAGCTAAGAAACACTTGCAAAATTTTTATGCATTATTATTTATTTGAATTTGATTTTTATATTCTAGTAAAAAATTTCTAAAAATTTATATTTTTATTCAAATATTTAACAAAATAATAACTATATTATATTTTTTTAATGATATTTTTATTTTTTGGTATAAAAATAGATTATTTAAAAATTATGATATATTATATTTTTATTTTAATAATAATTTTAAAAAATTATTATTATATATTTATATTATATTTTTGTGGTGACAGATTAGTGATGAAATTGCAACGAAAATTAGTAATGGAATTTTTCCGTCACTAATTTTTGTCACAAAATGGGAGTTAGTGATGGATTAGTGACGGGATTTTTATGCATTATTATTTATTTGAATTTGATTTTTATATTCTAGTAAAAAATTTCTAAAAATTTATATTTTTATTCAAATATTTAACAAAATAATAACTATATTATATATTTTTATTTTTATGATATTTTTATTTTTTAGTATAAAAATAGATTATTTAAAAATTATGATATATTATATTTTTATTATAATAATAATTTTAAAAAATTATTATTATATATTTATATTATATTTTTGTGGTGACAGATTAGTGATGAAATTGCAACGAAAATTAGTAACGGAATTTTTCCGTCACTAATTTTTGTCACAAAATGGGAGTTAGTGATGGATTAGTGACGGGATTTTTTCGCCACTAATTTTAGTCACTAATAATTTAAAACAGAATTAGCGACAGACTTATGACAGAATTTAGTGACAGAAAAAAAATTCCATCACTAATCTTTCTCTAATTTAGTGACGAAATAAAATTCCATCACTAATTTAGTGACGGAATTTGTTAGGAATTAGCAACGGAATAAAATTATGTTACTAAATTCCATCACTAATCTCTTTTTTTTTTATAGTGATTACAAGAACCGGGATTACATGCAATCATAATGCTAATGGCTAATTCATTAGCTAAAGTAATGTAAATAGAATTACATTTCGTAATGTTAATTACCTAAAGTAATGTAATGGGGATTACAATGGTGGAACATATGAATGGGAATTACAACATGTGAGAATATGGTAAAAAGATATTTTTCACCCCACCTCCTCCATAGTCTCCCTGACCACACATCCACCTGCTCATGCATCTCTTCATCCACTATCCTCCTCTATTTCCATTACCACTATTGAGCTTCATCATTATGGGTGTCACAGCTTCATCCCTAATGAGTGTCGCCACTCATTAAACTCCCATTTATCAATTTCACCACCACCATCAACCTCCCCGCTCAACAATGGTGATTGAGTTCAGGAATCAAGTTATTTGGGTCTTCTATATAGACCTTGAAAACTCATCCTGAATTCTCAATAAACACCTCTCATATTGAAAATGACTTCAAGTGAAAATAATGAACAAAAACATACTGGAGAAAGGGGATAAAATAGTAGCAGCAAAGAAAAGTTGTGACCACTCACTTGAACCAACTTTTTTGGCCTTCCAAATCATTAAGTGATGAATCAATTAGATAATGACAATACTTGACCCTTTTCATTTGGATCAGAAGGAAACGAAACATATTAATGACATTTAGGACCAGCAATATACATTGACTTTAGCGGCCCTCTACCTTGTTTGTCACCGTAGTCCTGATTCCTCTTTTGTCTTCCACCCATTTTTGTTTTTAGCCTTTCGAATCATTTTGCCTTGATTATGTTTCTAGACATTGGTTAATAGTCTCATCACAATTTTGCCTTACGCCTTCCCTTCCATGATCATCCTCCTCTCTTTTTGTTTTTATAATTATTAAAATTAATATAAAAAGTGTTATCTTTTTGAGATTCCTAATATCAAACCCGAACTTATTATAATCATCTTTACATTACATTGCATCCCTTCCTATTACATTACATTCCATTACTTATGATTCAATGAACCAAACAAGCCATATGAGAACCAGGAGTTCGCCATCTCCTGCGTCGCTCTTGTTGGCGACCGTTAGGTTTGGGTGTGGTAGTTATCAATGGTGTGGTAGGTGCAAGTGCGTGGTGGTTACAGTGCTGTGCGTAGTTGCTGCCATTGCTAATAAATCAGAAAGGTCTTTCTTTCCTTCCCTTTCCTCCTTAATCTTTTTCTTCTCTTTTCTTCCCCATCTTTTTTCTTTCTTCATCAGATTCAATTATGAGATCTTGCTCCGTCTAAAATTCAGGAGAAAATTTTAGGCAAGCCTTTATTACTTTGGGTAGGTTTTATTGTTTTATTGATTGCTAACCAGTTCTGAACATAACAATGGCCTAGCATGACTTGTTCGATTTGAACGAAAAAATTCAAGGAAAGAGCAAAAGGATGAGATGGGAGGTTTCAAAGGTAGGATTTTTTTTTATTCTTTTTAAGTTCTCATATTTTTCATCTTTCAAGGTCTACTTGCTGCTCGCTCTCCCTAAATAATGTCTCTCAAATATCTCCGACTTGAGAGCATCGGCCTGGGTTTGCTTGTCACTATTATCAACTGAAGATGTCTTCTTTCTAGAACAGATGGTTTAGAGAATTAAAAAAGAGGTATAAGAAATTACCCTGTTAGTTTGTGTATTTATTTATTTTTGGGTTATATGTTATTTGATTAATGATTCTTTTGTATCATACTATAGGTACGTATATATCTGTGTGGGTGCATTTTTTTTTTGAAAATTATATGCACACACACACATATATTTGTGTGGGGACTCCAAGATAATTCTGTAACTGATTATAAAGTTTGAAGCACATGACACTTCCAATATCCATGGAAGGATAAAATTTGCTTATCATATGACACATCATGGTATTTGTAATCAGTATTCTATCTGAAATGCAGCATAAGGCAGACATGAAAATTAGGTTCTTGTGACATTTGCCCATATATTCTTTGCATTTAAATGTATGAAATACTACTTTCTGTTCTAATTATAAGACATCATTTATAGATTATAAACTATGTGTTATAATTAGAACCAGAGGTAGTATAAAGCTATCAGAATTTGCTTGCTAATAAACTATAGCATTATGAAATAGGTGGCGTAGTTGTCTTGTGCGAATTACGCATATCATTAAGGCATGGTAGCCATCAGTCTACGGGAGGTTCATATACGTAAAGAGGTGCAGGAATTGGTTGAATTCATATTATTCATCCTAATTCAACGATTTTAGTGGGTTTTTTCCCCATAAAATTTACCTAATAATTAATGGGTAAATTCAGTATATGTTAAATTCATGTGTTTCTGTTTCACAATTATTATTTTGTAGAAGTTGAACCACAACCGTCTGAGTTTATTAGCCCCTCCCCCCCCCCCCAACAAAAAAAAAAAAAAGGTTTAGGGGTTGTCCTCAATGAAGTGGTGTTTCAGAGTTGTCTAATAGGCGCCAGCCTTGGGAAGAAAAAAGATATGACATTCACAAAGGTAGGAAATCGGCACACACTTATCTTGCAGGATATGCATAACTTAAAAAATTTGCTGCGATATGAGTTATTGGTCATGGTGATTTACTCCATATTTTTGTGGTAAACCGATTGGGTTTCTTAATTATATGACATATAACTTTGTTTTTATTGACTTGCTCGGTAAGAAGGTTGACTAAGTTTCTTAAGAGAGGATCAACTTTGGAAATACAGAAGTTCTGATATTTTTAAAGGTAGAAAATCAATACGTACTTATTTTATAGAGTTTGCTTAACTGAAAATCTTTTGTGACGTGTTGGAGTTCAAGATGTATGTCTCTGCGCGTTTTGTTGGTAGATCTTTGGGCTTCTTATCAAAATGTCATGCAATGCTAACATTAGAGATCCTTAATTTATGGGGCTTACTCAGGAAGTGGATTATCGACCGAAGTTTCTTGGAGGGCAAGGCGTATCGTATGACTAATATCAATTTGAACAAAAAGTTTTGCTAACTTGTGCTCCTCTTTTTCATGAACAAAGTATGCTTTAAATTTGTAGCGTCTGATGCTACATAAGAGGACGTCTTATTGATCTTTCTTGGGGGGGAAAAACCATTCCTTCGTGATATAACCATAAGCATAGTCACTTTTAAAAAAATCAGTCCCTAACAAAAATTGTGTATTAATCCGTAGATAAATCAGTCCCAACCGCAAATAAATGCTAAACTGTTGCATAAAAGTAAATCTCATGGTAAAATTCAAATCCAAAGTGAATTACACAAATAGTGCACCAAATAAATTATGCATAAATAATAAACCCTTATTCTTGGATCTGAAACTCCATTTTGTATATTTTAATTCTACTGCATGAGTCGCTAGGCAAAAAATCTAAACTTAAAAGAAGGTTAAAAGCGTAGATACCAGATTGGAAAAAGATACCAATTATATTTTGAGTGAAAAGTGTTATTTCTTTGTTTGAAATCCTAACCATTTCTTAGTTAATAATTACTTTATTATTTTAGCAAAGTTAAGTGGTTAATTAATTTATCACGTTATTATTTTTTCATATACCTTTTAATTTATAACAATTGAAGTCGAATCTTTCTTAAAAGAGAGATTGATTGCAATTGATCATAGTAAATGCAGCATTTACCACTACAAAAAAATAGACTTTCAGTGGCGACAAAAGTCGCCGCCGAAAGTTTTTTGCGGCAACAAGTCGCCGCTGAAAAGTCGTTGCCGTAGCAGCTGTGGCTGAAAACTTTCAGTGGCGACTAAAAAGGTCGCCGCTAAAGATACTTTCAGCGGCGACTTTTTTTGTCGCCGCCGAAAGTCGTCGCCTAAAGTCTGTTTTTTTGTAGTGTACAAAAGATGCTAAATTACTGCTTTAGAGTGATAAAGATTGCAGTCAATTAAGATTCATCACATTGAAGTAAATTCATGCAGGGGGGAAGTCAATGCTAGTTATGGTTATAGAGATAAAGGGTTAATCTCCTCCATTGTCAATGGCACATATAAAACTGTCGGCCCATATGACTTAATGATACTAAACATCTTCTTTTAAGTCTTTTAAATATGAAGTATGTTACAAGTTCAACCCTCTATGAATATGATGAATGGATGACTTACTATCAAAAAAAGTAGAAAAATATAAATTTGAATCTTGGGAAGGTCTGGTAGAGATCTGTCTCAAGTTCAAAATAAATTGAAGATATTCTGAGCTATACCAGGGAAAAAAAAAGAGAAAAGAAAAATATAAAATTAGCTACCTTTGTACGCCATTTAATTTGTTGATTTGAATGAGGGAAAACTCTAAAACAGTGACCATACAGCGAAGTTAATTATAAATATGGACTTCCATTTTCTGAAATTACTCCTTCTTGGTCCATTTTCTTAAACCAAAAAAAAAGTGTCGTCATGACCAAAACTTACAGGACATGCATCTGCTATCACAGTGTTACAGAGAATTGGATTAGGTTTGTTTGTGTCTATAATCAGCATGATTGTTGCAGCTTTACTAGAATCCAAAAGGGTTGGTGTTGCTAGAGAGAATCATCGTCTTGACAATCCCAAAGCAACATCACCAATCAGCATATGGTGGATGCTTCCTCAGTCACTACTGGAAAAAAAAAACATTTAATGTCGCTAAACAACGGTAGTTAAATAAAAAAATGCCGTGAAAAAAAAACTGGTAGCATTTTTGTAAATAAGTAGTGTGACTCTTCACTTTTCACGGCGGTTTTCTTAATAACCGCCGTGGAAAGTTTCAAAATATACAGTGATAGGGTTCAGTTTTTCTCATTTTCACAGTTTCACATCAGTGCGCCGTGGTTCCTCTCTGTCCCACCACCACCAAACTGCCATTACCGGCCATTCCCTCTACTTTTTCGTTGTTTAAACTCCTCCATTTCACTTTTGGTTGCTTGCCGCTGTTTACCGCCATCTTCTTGCATTTGAATCGTTTCCACTAAGTGAGTATTCTCTTCTTTCATTGTTTTCATTTTTTCTTGATTTGTTAGATGTTTTGACAGTAAAAATCTATTGTATTTCAAATGGGTTGGTTTGTTTTACAATTTGGATGTCTTGCATTGTTTATTTTGTGTTTTTTATATGCTTGATGTATTGATTGGTGGCATTTGGTGTTAAAAAACCTGAATTCCTTCCTATATATGGCATTAAAAACATGCTTAAATGTTTAAAGTTGATTAGTTTTGAAGTTTTTGATTTTGTTATCATTTTTTGATATTTTGTTTTGAATTTTTGGTTCTTTTAGTAATAAACTTGAGAATTTACTAATAAATAATTTGTTCAGTGTTTTGTGAAATTTTTTTTTATTATGAACTTTGATTAATAATAAAGTGTTGTTTAAAATTTCATGATAAATTGATATTATTTATGTTCCGGTTTTAGATTCAGAAATTTTAACTTTAAGAATTTTTATCCATTGAATTAGTTTGAAATTGAATTGTTACTTTTGTTTTATTTGTCATATTTATTAAAATTTATTATGTCTTTGTTTATTACATTGTTGGTTTGGTTGATTGATTGATTTATTTATTTTTTAAATAATTTGTTATTTGTTATAGGGAAAGTTAGAATGGAGGATCTAAAAGGAACAATATTTTTACAAAAATTTATTTCTTTAAGCATGTGTTTTAATTTATTTTCACAAAAAAAACTAAATTATATATACAAATCTATTTTTATTTTTTTCTATGACATTAAATTAGAAACAAGTGTTCGAAAAGAAATTATATTATATTACTTTAATATTTTTATAAAACTTTATGCATGTTGAAATATGTTATGAAGAATAGTTTTAATTTTGATTAAAAAAAAGAAAATAATTATTGTTTAACTATTTTACAAAACTTATATATGTTTGTCAGATTATATATTTTTATTAACATTTTTGCTCATTCACTATATATAACATTTTTTTTAGAAATTACTTAATCTAATTTCTATGTCTTCAAAAGGTATAGAAAATAGTTAATACTGTGGAAGCGAGGTCAATCTACATAATGATTACAATGAATCAGTCAAAAAAGAAAATATATTTTGCACCTTACGTTAAGTATATTATTGTATTTGATACACAAGTTATATATATAGAATTATAATTAACATGGTTCGTATTTTACAGTTATCATTGGACCCTAATTATTTATGCCCCTTTTGATAACAAAGCCTACTGGTTCGATTTCCTTAATGGAAATCCAACTGAAGAAACCAGAGATGTAATTGACACGTTAGTTTTATGTTTATATATTTATTATGTATAAATTTTATAAACACGTATTCTAATATCAATTTTTTATTATTGATAGAGCTTTTTATTGTTTTAATGTTATAGCCAAGTAGCAAAATAGACAACCACCAATATGATTTCTCCCACAAGTTTGTTGTTTTGAGATAAATATATGCTTACAAATCTCTCCAATCATCAAATTAGTAAATGTTTATAAATTTTTTTTATGTAATCAAAGTTTGATATTCAATTTTATATTTTATTTTGTTAGTACCGTTGTCAATAAAAAAAAGTTGAATGCGGATATTATGTTATCCACTATATGAATGACATCATTGAGATAAAGGTGACTAAAAAATTACACGAGGTAATTTAATATAGGTTATGTTGCATGTAATTATGCCCATCTTTTCACATTTTTTATCAAGTTGACTAATAACTCTATTTTTGATTTACAGGCATTTCAAAATGTTGCACTATATGACATGGAGGAAATCAACTTGATGAGGGACACTTTATCAACAATATTGTTACAAAATTTTGAAAATGTCAAGTAGTTAGGTCATTCTTCACATATTAGTTCATTTTCTGATTATTAACCAGTTGATTAAACTTTTGTTGAAATATTAGTGTTAGTGTTTATATGGTTATATTGAAATTGTTCTGCATATTCTTCTGCTCTGCTGGTTGATTTGGGTCTATAAGTTGCAGGGAGTTAGTAAAACAAATTCAAGTAGAATTATTAAAAAGAAAAAATTTAATGGTGGTTATTTGAATAACTGTCATTAAAAAAATTTATAACGGCAGTTATTGTACAAAACCGTCATTAAAATTTAACTTTACACGGTAGTTTTTAAGTTAAAACCGTCATGGAAAGTCCATTTTTAACTGCTATTTACAATTGCCGTGTTTTATTATTCTTCCAATGTCGATAGTATCCATTTTGCCTCCAAAAGTGCAGTGAAAAGCCTTATTAAACTGTCATTAAAAGCTTTTTTTGTCCCTGACAGTGAGTATTGTATCGTTGGCATTTCTAATGCACTAGCCATTGTAGGGTTCCAACAATTGTCCTGTGATGAAGTGGCAGAGACGATGAGAAGCCTTGGAGCTACAGCATATATAAGTTTGTTTGGATTTGGAACCCTAGCTAGTAGTGTTGTTATAACTATTGTTCAGGATATTAGCTCAAAAGCTGGTGAGAAATGGCTTGCAGGGAGCAACTTGAATAGGGCATACCTTAACTCTTTTTATTGGGTTTTGGCTAGTTCGAGTGCTGTCAATTTTTGTATTTAAATATTTTCAATTATTAACTAATTATACTTCTTATTTAATAGCATCACGTAAAGAAAAAATAAGTAACCGCCCATGGGGACCACTTCCAAATATACTTAAAACATGATGGACCCTAAGAAGAAGTGCCTCACAAACAATGGTACATCCAGGGAAGCTTAATTAGCATCGTCAATTAGCCACCTACCTTTATATGCTGTCACATCCCAAATTTTAGGCCTAGAAGTACCAGAATTAGTTTGAATTGGGCAGACTACCAGACCCCTTATGCTAGGAGTCCCAGAGGTTCCCTGGAAGGATAGTAGGATTCCCAGGGACTAAATCGCAAAAAGAAAGTTTTCTGAAACTGAGAAAAGAGAAAGTTAGAGACTCAGAAGAAGTTTTAGGGCCTAGGAATGAGAAATAGAGATGAATGTAGGCCAATAGTTATGTTGGAGGCCTCAATGAAGTGAATTTTGAGGTTAAGCAAAACCAGGGGTAAAATTGTAATTTCGTAAAGTTTCGGGCTGGTGGGGTAAAAATAAAAATTATGCCCGAAAATTCTAGAAAAATCCCCGAAAATGGAAAATGGTAGGCTAAGGCCTGAATAGTTTAGAAAAATTCTAGAAAAATGGGAATAAGGTTCAGTGGCTTGTATAAAGCTAAAAACGACAAAAATGCCCATGGAAGGAAATTATGAAATTCCCAGGATTTTGATTGATTTTGAATATTATTAAAAATAAATTATTTAAAGTATATGGAGGCCTAAGATAATTGGAAGAAAACGGGAGAAAATACTTGAGGAATTATCAGAGGTTTTAAAAATAATTCCGTCCCTAAAAAGCGAAGAGGTTGGCTTTAATGGAATTTAAAGCCTATTTAGACACTATCCGGGAAAAGTCAAAGTCAAATGTCTAGAGGTTGACTTTTGAATTAAGAAAAATTAGAGGAATTCCCTGTGATGAATAAATATTATTAGTACCTAGAGACAGATTCTCGGAATTGTGGACCGGTAGAAAGAATTCGGTCAAGATCACTCTGAAATAAATATTATTAATTATTTTAATGGACAAACAAGGGAAGAGCATCACTCTCTCTTTGAAAATATTATATAATGCCATGTGGATTTATTTGGGGTGAGAAAATGGTACCAGAACATGCCCTAGTAGTCCCAGGAAAGTCAAAACCTGAAAAAGTACCCTATACGGTGCAGAATGGCAAGATAGGTGGAGGAATGACTAAGGGTGGTATTTTGTACGAATTTTATATCAATTTTCTCCCTATTTTAATGCCTTAATGATGAAGGAAAATAAAAGAGACAAGTGTACGGTTAGATGGGAGAATAAGGTATTACGTGTACGGCTGGATACAAGACACGTGTACGATCGGATGCAAGACACGTGTACGGTTTGATTGGGGACATGTGGCTTGATGATGTAAGCATGATTTCATGATGATGAGGTACGCGTGATATTATAGGACACTTATCACTCCAAGATCAAAAGAGAAAATGGACGGTCCAGATCAAGCCACACAATTTTAAGATCACCGGCCTAGATTCAGTCTGATTCTCTATAAATACCCCTCCCCACCCCTCTATTTCGTCCAAGCTCCTTGTACCCATGGGAAAGCTCTGGAAAAATAGTTTCTAGAGAGAGAAAGAAGAGGGAGAAAGAAAGGCTAAGTGGTCCCAAGCAAGATCAAGCTCTAAAACAAGGTATGTTCATGGTTTCTGATATAGTTTTCACTACTCTTGTTGTTGTTGAGCTTGGTTATGGATTTTAATGATTTTTGGGAGCTTGTAACCCTTGGGGAGGTGCTGCATGAAATTGTTAAGGATAGGGGAAGATGAAATTGATGTTAGATTAATGTTCAACGGCTTGAAAGGAACACGAATCAGGTGGTTTTATGCTGAAATTGGTTGAATTTCATGATTGTGTAACTTGAGTACTGTTTCATCCAAACCTGGTTCTTGTGCCTAGGATTTGATTTTTATGATTTTGATGCTTCCAATGTGTTTAAAATGAAAAATTTTGTAGGGATAAGATGTAAGAATGAAGTTGGAAGCATTGGAATCAAAACTAAAAATTAAGTAGCAGATTTCGTTTTTGGCCTAGAACCAAGGGAAGGAATTGGAGTTTGATAAATCTAAGCTCATATTTGGATTCTTTGGGCAAAATTCTGTAGGATTGGCCTAAGGGAACAATTTTTACAAAGTTAGAACACTACATTATAAATTAAGGCAAAAGGGATTAAGTTTAAAGACATAAGTCTTTCATATTGTGTAATTCCTGGTCCTAATGAGTAATGTGACCCTTGTGACTGTGATTAGGACCTTGAGACATTCAAGAGAAGGTTTGGATGTGGTTGAGCAAGCAACTTTAATGGTTGGAAACAAAAAGGGAGTAAGAAGAAAGCTTAAGGACACAAGGTAGCAAACTTGACCTTACTCTTATGTGCAAACTTGACACAAGTTTAAAGACATAAGTCTTTCATATTGTGTAATTCCTGGTCCTAATGAGTAATGTGACCCTTGTGACTGTGATTAGGACCTTGAGACATTCAAGAGAAGGTTTGGATGTGGTTGAGCAAGCAACTTTAATGGTTGGAAACAAAAAGGGAGTAAGAAGAAAGCTTAAGGACACAAGGTAGCAAACTTGACCTTACTCTTATGTGCTTGGTATTTGCTTACATGTATGACATGTTTCTATGTTATATGATTTTATGAACTCATGTGTTGTGATTGTGAATGTGTTTGAAATATGCCATAAGCCTATGTGTTTTATGATAAATACGTGATGATTGCCAAACATGTTATTATGTTATAAAGATGTTAAGTTGCAAGCATGTTATAAATGCCAAGCTTGCCATGTATGTTTGGGGTGGTTATTGTTTGCTACTAAAATTCTTCCGAATCTCACCCTCCCTTAACCAACCATAATAGGTGATATGATCAAGCGAAGGATACATGAAGTGGAAGCAAGCAAAGAAGAAAAGATTTGAGGAAATTTGTTGTATTTCATTGTACACTGTATATACCAATGTATGTGGTAAATGTGCCATTGATGGTATATGATGATAAATAATGATGTTGGCTTGTGTAATTAGCTATGATAATGTGTGGGAATGGTTAGTGTATGAATAGAATGGTATTATGTATGAAAAGTCTTAATCATAAACTGTTAGTGCAAGTCAAGGGATAATCTATCTCTAATTGAGTGACAAAATAGTGACAGAGTAGAAGTATGGAAAATGATTGACTCTGCTCATAAAATTTGACATGAGTAAAGTACACATCCTAAACTTTAAAACAAGTGATAGATCACTTAAAATGGATGTGTGTGCTAAGAGTTATGCCCTCCCGAAGTTGGACCTGTAATCTGAAAAATATCCAGTAAACAGTAACCCGAGAACGAATCCCAAGTTCAATTTATAGGCTTGTTTTGGGAATCGCTTGAACCATAACGCTTCCAAACGCGTACTATGAGGGGTTAAAAGAAGGATGTTTCATACGCCATTTAATTTGTTGATTTGAATGAGGGGAAACTCTAAAACAGCAAATTTAATTATAAATATGGATTTCGATTTTATGAAATTACTCAAAACTACTCCTTGGTCCATTTTCTTAAACAAAAAAAAATATCATCATAACCAAAATCACTAGGTGTCAATTACAAGTTTCTTTTGTGTTGAAAGGAAAACCTGTTAATCTAACAAAAGAGATAACGTGAAATTGGCCGAACAAATAACATTGATGATTTTCTTTTGTATAACATGTAAAATGTTTTTCCAAAAAGTTACAAATTTCCAAACACCCTTCTTTTAAAATTGGTCAAGCTAGATCTGGGAGGGAAACGTGAATTTTTCTCTTTGATAAATTAATTATGAGTTTATTTTGTTTCACACATAATTTTTTTCAAGGCTTGCAACAATTTTTTCTAGGAATCTTTGACAACCTTAAGAGTAGTTTCAAAAATTTCAAATCCCTATTTATAATTAATTTTACCGTGCTGGTTTTTCCTACAAACTATAAGGGACTAACTATTATTTTGGCATTAATTAACATCAAATCAAATGAGAAAACCACTTGATGCGCTAAATGGCAAAATGTCCCATTTACAAGGACTAATGTTGGGTAAAAAGGAGTTTTTTGGGAGTGGTTGGAGACTTTTGACACTATGGAGGAAAATTGGAAAATTGATGCAAATTTTAGGGACAAGATGTTTAATTTTCCCACACTTTTTTTTGCTGTCACCTTCATTTTCCTTTCGCGGCGTGACACACTGGGGTTGCTTCCTCGCGCAGCTCGACAGATTCATATAACCTCCCAAATGCTCTAATTACAACCCAACACACACACAGCCCTTCCGTTCGGATTTCATACTATCCCCCCACCATCTCCGTCGTCTCCCATGGCGGAAAAAACTGACGACGGTTACTCCCTCCTCGTCCTCAAACGTCCTCCAACCCGCAAGGGTGCCTGGCACGCTGCCGTCTTCATCTTCTGTAAGTCTCGATCGCTTCCAACTCATTCACATGTATATGGATTTATATATATATATATATATATATTCTTCTTCCTCAGAGACAACGATCTGAGCATCGAAATGTGAGATTCGCGAAGACGCTTTTGTTATTTTGATATTCTCGCTTCGATCGGAGGGGTAGAGTTCGCAGAGAGATTCGCGTACTATGGCTTGTCTGGAAACCTGATAACTTACCTGACAAATGCTCTTCATCAGCCCAATACGATGGCAGCTATAAACGTCAACACTTGGACCGGCGTTTCATCGCTGTTTCCTCTGCTCGGTGGCTTTATCGCCGATTCATATCTCGGTCGTTTCAACATCATTGTGTCGTCGTCTCTCATCTATGTCGTCGTACGTAATTCTTCTACTCTCTCTCTCTCTCTCTATATATATATATATATATCTGCATTCTTCTTCTTGGCTGTGCTTTGCAACTGATTCATTTCGCCCTTTTGATGCAATTAATTGAACAATTTTGTTTTGTTCTCTTGCTATATTTGTGATGATCAAGCCTTTTTTGTTGCAACCAAACTGCAGGGCATAATTGTTGTGTATATAAAGGTACAGACTTCCAGTTTCCTCAACAATAATACTGTTAACTCTGTCAGTCTCAGAAGTGAAGAACGAGACTCCGTTTTTCGTCGGGCTTTATGCAATATCCATCGGCGACGGTGGCTACATGCCGTGTGTGCAAACTTTCGCCGTCAATCAGTTCAACGATGGCTCCCCGGAAGAGAAAAATGCCAAGAGCTCATTCTTCAACTGGTGGTATTTGAGCACCGTAGCTGGTGCACTTTTAGCTACTTTCGTGCTGATATATCTTCAGGTCATTCATTTACTTTTTTAATCATTTAATGAGTTTATTTGGTTAATAAAAAATATTTAATGAATACATTTGATTAAACACTCAAGTTTTTGATGAAAAAAATGTTTTAATTATATTTAAATGTGAATGTTTATGCTACCTCCGATCCTAAATAAAAGAACTAATTTCTAATGCAAATTGCACTACAAATTAACTATTATATTTAAAACTAGCTCTTTCATTTAGTAACAACATACAAATTCCAAAAAGTTATACACTGAAAAATTATGTGTCTATTTTAGAAACGAATCAGATAAAAGTCAGGGGTGGATTTGCAGCCCTTGGAATTTCTTCATAATAATTTAAATTTGAAGGTTAAAAAATAACCAAAAATAAATTATGTGGAGAAATAGGACAACGTTGGATGGGCTACGGACCTTGGGGTACCAGGAGTTGTATTGGTGTTGGCACTAGCGATGTTCTTATTGGGAACAAAACGATACATAAAAGAAGGCCCAACAGGCAGTCCATTCACGAGGATGACCAAGTTTTCACCGCGGCCATTCGAAAATGGCGCGTGAAGACCATGCGTGAGCCTTTGGCGAAGAAGATGAAGGCATGAGCCGTCGTCCCATCTTCAAAGTAGTCCGTCAAAGTCTCACTCTATAGCCCACACCAATGAATTCAGGTGCTTCTGACTGCTCACAAAACCTTGACATCTTCAAAATACTATGGAAAAAATTGGATTGAAAGTCATGAAATGAGGATTTTGGCAAAAAAAAAAAAAAAGCATGAAATAATGATGGAATAGGGAGATTCACCCCTAAAAAAAAGAGGATGGAATGGGGTGAGAGTTTCAATTTTTTTTTTCATGAACGTATAGTTGTTATATGTTTTGATGTTTTCTATCTTTCAATATTTATGCAAATATCATTCTCTCTTGTCCTAAATGTAGGAACCACAGGCAATTTATAGGTATCGATAAGGTCAATTAAGTAATTTACTTATAAAAAAAATATGGGTTCTTTTTTTTAACTTAATATGTGCAGTCAAATAATTGGGGGAAAAAGTTATAAATTTGAGAGAGAAGAATAATTGAGATATTTTATATCTTATATTTAGGATCAAAGTAAGTCCTTTTAACTAGATCCTACATTATTCTAAATATGTTTTTTCAATCTTGATTCATGATGACCAAATATTGTATAGTTTTAGATTTTGGAGAAGGCAATGATCGTTGATGAGTTGGAGGACTTGAGCAAAACCAAAAATCCATGGAGACTATGTTCAGTGACTCTAGTTGAAGAAGTGAAGCTTGTTCTTCGTCTTATCCCTATATGGCTGAGTTGCTTAATGTTCTCTGTTGTCGTAGCTCAAGTCCACACATTCCTATCAAAGCAAGGCAGCACAATGGTTCGTTCAATTGGATCACACTTCCAAATCCCTCCAGCATCGCTTCAAGGTGTCGTCGGAGTGATCATCCTCATCGTCGTCCCCATCTACGACCGAGTTTTCGTCCCCTTTGCCAGAAAACTCACCGGACACCCATCTGGTATCACAATATTGTAGAGAATCGGAATAGGTCTCTTCTTATCCGCGCTCAACCTGATTGTTGCAGCTTTAGTAGAAGCCAAAAGGGTTAATGTTGCTACAGAGAATCATCTTCTTGACAATCCCAAAGCTATAATACCAATGAGCATATGGTGGATGCTTCCTCATTATTTCATCTATGGTGTTTCTGATGCATTCGCTGTTGTAGGGTTACAAGAACTGTTCTACGATCAAGCGCCAGAGACAATGAGAAGTCTCAGACCTGCTTCATATTTAAGCTTGTTAGGAGTTGGAAGCTTTGCAAGTAATGTTATTATAACTGTTGTGCAAGAGATTAGCTCAAGAGCGGGTGAAAAATGGCTAGGAAACAATTTGGATAGAGCACATCTTGACTCTTTTTATTTGGTTTTGGCTGGTTTAAGTACTATGAGTTTGTGTATTTATATTTGGCTAGCTAAAAAGTTCGTGTATAAGAACAAAATGTGACTCGTCCAAACGTGTAACAGCACATGATCAACACATTTGTAAACAATATGGGAGTGTGTATATAAATAGATACTGCTATAATCAAATTATTGAAAAGTTCATCTTTGAATTTTCTATTGTTTGAGTGAAAAATACTAGCTAGGAACTTGCTAGTTCTCTTGGCCAGAATAAGATTCTACCCGATAGGTTCCTCTCTAGGACTGTCCCGATGCACATGTAAATACAATGCGGCTTCTAATATTACATCTGGTCCTTAATATAAGAATTAATTGACTAATTTAAATAAATTAAAAAAACTAGTTAAGTTAGTTATTTATAATAAATAGATGTTGTTTTTCTTAAAATATTTTTGTTAATCAAATGTATTGACTAAAACTACTATTATTATAATGATTACTTTGAAAAAAAATAAATAAATAGTGCACTGTTATAGAGAGAAGGTGTAAAAGAAAAGCGGATATCGTAATTTGAAATGCCATGGAAAGATTTGGGGTAAAGGATCCTAGAACTGTGTCGACTATTTAGTAGGGCAAAAGAATGAAAAAGGAATGGATTCAAACATACCCACATAGAGGACAAAGTGGATGAACAAAGAAATGTGCAGCTAGATGATGACAACGAAGGGAAGAAGGTTTGTCGAAGATACTCCCCACCGCCACGGGCTTCTCATAAAGAGAATAGAAAAGGAACCAATGGCTATCCGTCTCCATTCTTTCGACAACAGTTCTCCCCCTCTTCACTCCCTCCCTGTTGCTATGACCTATAAGAAATCATGAAATCATTGATCAAAAGTGGAAGAAGATAAGGAGACCGTGAAGAAGAAGCAGAAACTGATAAAGAGAGAGTGGAGGAAGAGAAATTGATGACAGAAGGCTGGTTGAGGTGTAATGTGGGGGAGGAAATATCAATATTGAAACGTAGAATGAGAGATATCAGGCTTCAGATCAGCTATTCAAAGTTGAAAATACTCCATGAGGCACGCAGCATATAATACATTCTTTTCATTTCACCTGGCAAAAGATGAAGGGCTCTGTGAAGAAAGAAGATGAAGGAATCAATGAAGGACAGGCAGTGGAAGAAGAAATTTTTGGAAGGAAGGCTGAGAGAAGAGATGAGGGAGAGGGTTTGAGTAGAATATTGAAACCCAAATAAGATAAGATTTAGATTCAGATTTGAACTTCAGAAAGGAACAACGTATATGACGGGACTTGAATCGTATTTGAATTTTAAACTTTGTCTGATCTGCTTGCATAGTATGTACTTTCCTGAACCAGATGCATTAATGACAAGAAGCCGGCTTAAACACAACCTGAGATAATAATCAAGAGGCTTATGAACAGTATTTTGTGAGAAGAACCATAAATAAGCCATATAAGCTGCTAAGCTTGGTGGAAGAGTATTTTATTAGTTATTGATTATTGATGCTAAGCTTGGTGGAAGAGTATTTTATTTGTTCTTGATTATTGATTGATGATTGATATCTTCTTTTGTATATCTTGAATCAGTGCTTTGACATCAACGGTCACGTCGTCTTCCATCTATTAGGTTTGATTGATAAAGCAATAAGCAATATAAATCCTCATTCTTATTGTCAACATAAATATTCAAATGAAGTTTTAATATACACTTTTCTTGTATCATTATCAAGTATGTGCATTTTTAAAGCTGTCAAAAGGAAAAAAATGACCATAAGCATGTATATATGGATCACCTCCTGTGTCCTCTTTAATTAATCCTATCCATTTTTTATTATGTTCAAGAATAAGCACACTAATATGGCTAACCGATTGGATTAATTTAATTTGATGGCTACAAAAAAAAAAGGAAAGAATAGAAGAGGACATATATATATATATATATATATGACAACTTTTTATAAGAGGTTTTCTGTGGCTACAAGGAGCAGAATTACTTTTCTATGGCTATAAGGTGCGATTTCTATTGTCAATAAAACCTGGTACAAGAAATTGTTTCACTAGTTAATTACGAGTATACTGCCCACACTGGAAACAAAGTCAGAGGACACAATAATCAAATTCCAATATCGCACCAAGCTGGAAACTTACTTCACTCATAACAAAATCAGAGTACACAATAATTAAATTCCAACATCACACATACAAAGCTAGAGATTTACTTGACAACTTGGAGGATAGAAAATATGCATGGTTTGAACAACTATGAGAAAGATGAGTATAATTGCAGCAATAGAAGCAACAGTTTGCGAAGGTGTACGACAATAATCATGTCTTAGAGTTGCCCACAGCTCATGCCAAGGATCTTGACAATAGGCATTCAACTTTTGGCAAATACCAAAGTATTTAGAATTGAAAGTCAATTGATTGACATTTCCCAAAAGACCATTAAATAATAAAGCAACATTATTCGTACCCCCTACATGGTTGCTGACTATTTTCTTGTGAATAAGAAGATCCACATCTTTTTGTGTGTCTATTAGACAATCCAATACAAGAGCATAGTCAGTAATGTAAGCAGCACAAGGATAATGACACTCTTCTAATGCTATCATATTGCGAAACACAAGTTCAGTGTTATCATCCACCAGAAATTGTGGAATTTCAAGAATATGTCCTGAAAATTTCATGTCTAATAAGCATTTGCTCTTACTAGCCTTCAACTTTATGCCTGCTTCTTGTAATGCATTTGCATTGTATAAAAGACGATGACTTCCATCCACTGATATTAATTGTTGTGCAGACATTTCTCCTTGTAAGTATAATGATCTAAGAAGATCTGTAAAATGCTTTACCTCAACATCAATATTTGGCATTAATTTTGTTCCATGATAATACTCAAATACTTATACGTGAGCTTATGAAAGGAAGGGAGGCTACCACGACGCTCATCAGGAAAGGCTCTATCGAATAGCTCTTCAATAACAAAGAATGGAAGTTGATTCTCAAGTAAACACAAATCCTGCGATATAGAACTTACTAACCAGAGCTGCGTCAATATAGCATTGTTGCCATGATCCCTCTTGTAGGCCATGATGAAGAGTTCAATGATGAAACCAGCATCCATTAACGTCAATTTCACAAGTTCTTCTTCACTAAGGTTAATGGTTTCTGAATAAGAAGCACGGACCTTTGGTTCTAAATGTTTCACACTTCGAACCAAATCATCCAAGCTTGACATAGCTCTTCGAGCAAGCTTTCCATGTCTTGCAGCCTCTCATTACGGTAATGGAAGGGGCCAATTGAAACAACTTTTGGAGTGTAAGCCTCTTCTTTAAGATGACGGTGCACAATAGGCACTCAGTAGATGCAACAGTCGGGTGACAAAAGACCATCTCCGCAATCTTGAATCATTTCTTTGATGTCTATGGCCAGCTCATCTTCCACCTTTGAAGTTTGATTTAGGGCCTGTTTGGGTGCTCCAAAACCGTGGTTTCAGAAGCACTTTTCCGCAAAACAAAGTAACCTCCTCCACATATTTACTTCGTAATCCGCAAAAGCATTTCTAAAACCATGATTTGGTTTCTATCCAAACACTCCCTTAGAATGCAAACTTGAATTATACAAGTGATATAAATATATATATATATATATATATATATAAAGAATCCCCTATTATAAAAATGCGCTTTTTGGCCGCGTAAAGCTTGACGGTTGAAGAGGAAGTGCCTGTTTGGTTAAATGATAGGATCTCAAATAAGCCCGTTTAAATCCAAATAAGTGATTATGAAGCATGTTTGAGTTGTTTGGATAATTTTTATAGATTTTAACCTCTTACCGCAGTTTTAACATAAGCAACAAAAAATAGTTTATGCATTTGAAAAATCCCGATCAATCTTCAGCAATTAAATTTTCTCTGATATACCCTTTGTTCATTTGGTGCCTCTCTCTATTCCATCCACTCCTGCACACATCCTTTCTGAAAACAGCCATACTAATAATCATTCTAATGGTAATTATTTTAATTATTTTTTTTAAAAAAAGCATACGATATGAAACTGTTTTTCTTTTAATTTTATCTAAAAGACATTTTAAAAAAAAATCATATAAAACTTGAATGGATGACATATGGCTGAAACAATGGGATGCAAATATTCAGATAATATTCTGATCTGATTACTCGTTAAATTAAGAAACTAAAAATAATATTTAAATATTCATGTCATTTATTAAATTATATTTAATAAAATTTATTATTAAATATAATAATTATGAAAATGTAAACAACTTTATTAACTTCATATCCTTTTTAGTAATTATACATCTATAAGTGATTTTAATAAATAAAAACCAAACAAAATCACAATTCTTAAATCCACTTATTAAAAAAAAATCCAAACAAAATAACGAATAACCAGTACCACTTATAAAATTCACGATTATATAAAATATGACATATAGGTTGAGAAGTTGGGAGAATATTTAACTGACAGTTGTTATTTTGACCGTCAAGTTTGTCGACAAAATATTTGTTGGCTAAATAAAGGGAAAATTAGAGAGTGACCTAGTGGGAATAATTTTTCCTTAAATAAATAACCATTAAACGGGTTTACTTTTTTTTATTTTAAAATTGGTTAACTACTGACAGTTATCATCAAATAATTGAAGACAAAATTTGAATTTTTTTTAATATAAATAACCTTCAAACCTTAACTATTTGATTTTTTTAAAAATCTAGCTTCAAAAAAGTATTTTCATTTCTAAACTTCTCAATTCCAACCTATTTGGATAAGGGTAAAAAAAAAAAAAAAGACTTCGAGTTACATCTTGAATCTCAAGTACAGTTTCAACGACTCAAATTTAAAATTTTCAAATAATAATTTTTAAATAGAAAAATCATTTTTTCAAAAAAATAATAAGAAATTATTTTTATTTTAGATTCTTTACACATTAAGATAATTTTTGTCAAAATCTAAATTATGCTGTTGATAACAACAGATTTGTATTCTCATAAAATTGCCTATAACTGAAACCAGACAAGGCTAAAGAAAAGGGTAAAAAAAAACCGGGGGCGGGGGGGGGGGGAGGCTGCAATGGGCATTGAACACGAGCAAATCTTAGAAGGTGCGATCATATTAAAGGGAATGTAGAAATTAAGAAAAGCCATCACGGATGAAAAGCACAGGACGCATACTTGCAATCTGACAAGTGTCTTTGAAAGGGAAACGAAATAAGACTAAAGAAGTGTAATAATAGAGGAGTTATATAAACAGAAGCAACCTTAAAAATTATAAGCAAAAAGAAAGTAAAGAAAATAATAAGAAAAGGCTTCACAGTTGAAGTAAGAACAGTAAAGAATGACACATACGTGTTGTTGTTCCGAGTTGTTGGTGTATAAGAAAACTGGTGACCGCTGCTCCACCATTTCTTGATCACTCTTGGAGGCTCTGTCTCATCGGCCCTTGGCTTTAGACATCGGCCAGCGGGAAATAAAAGCACGTGCTGCTGAAGAAGCTGATACTGAAATTTCCGCCATTGATGGTACTCTTGGTTATATAATAGCCTGAAAATCGAATAATATGAAATAAGTTATTGAATGATTTATTTGCTAAGAGGCTGTGATCTTTTCGGTGGTATATATTGAGAACGGCGAGCGGATGTGAAGGAGGAGAAGGAAGTGTATTTCTACTCTTTTATGCTCGGCAACTCACACCAGCAGAACCACCGACGTTAGTGTCAAGCAAGAGAGAATCATATATAGAAACACACGGGGCTATGCCTGGGGGAAAGATTCAGAGAGGATTGACAACTCTTCGAAGTTGGTGAGTTGGAAGGAGATAAGTTGAAGACCCACTAACTGATTTAAAGATATGGGTGTGTTTGGGCAATTGTGGTTTGGGCAAAAAATTTCCCAAACACCCGTAAAAAATCAGAAATCATGGTTTTCACCCAAAAACTATAGTTTGGGAAGAAGCGTTTTGAATATGCTTTTGGAGAGAAAATTGAAGAGTGTGAGATGGTTTTTTTTTATGCCAACAGATATGAGGATTTATTTTTTTTGACCAGACGCATATACCCCTCGATCTTCCGTCTTCATTCCTTCACTGTTCAGAAAAGAAGTAATACTTTGTTACATTCTCTCCCACCTTCGGTACTTTTTTTTATTCATTTATTTTCTGTTTACAAAAAATTATTCATCTTTTCTAAAATATTTTTAATCTTATATTTTATAAATATTTTTATACACGTAGTAACAATTAATTAATTATATTAAAAATGAGAGGTAGTATGTTGTTATAAAAACTAGTTGTGAAAAATTGCTATAGATTTTCATGTTTAAAATCTTTAAAGCAAATTAATATTTTTTTGTTAGAAAACAATAATCATTTTTCTATAAACATATTTAATCTTATAATTTATATATATACACATATTAATTATTTATTAATTATATTATCTTATATATTATTAATTATATTAGTAAAAATTATTTTATTAACAATTTTATTTCTTCAAATTAAAATATATTATAAAATCTATTCTTTATGTAATTATCATATTAACTTATGCCCTTTTTAGTAATTTACAGATATAAAAAGTGCTTCTGATAACAACTATCTAAACACTCTCACTTTATCAAAATCACTTTTTCATAAAATATGTTCTCTCCAAGATCTATTTTTCAGAAACTATTCTCCAAACCATGGTTTGGCTTCATCTAAACACCTCCTATGAAAAGTTTGAACTAAATGGAAAATACTCAAATGGAAAAGATTAGTATTTTGAATTTTAAATTTTGAAATCGAAAGGAAATGGAGGGACAAGAAACAATTTAATCTTACACAAAGCCCAATATGAGCTGGTACTATTCATTTGAACAGTAAAACGTGAGACGAGCCATATTATGAAACTGGCTCGAATGATTTTGATATTATGGTTATATAGATATAGATAAAGGGTTAATCTCCTCAATTGTCAATGGCAAATATAAAACTGTCGGCCCATATGACTTAATGATACTAAACATTTTCTTTAAGTCTTTTAAATATGAAGTATGTTACAAGTTCAACCCTCTATGAATATGATGAATAGATGAGGTACTATTAAAAAAAGTAGAAAAATATAAGTTTGAATCTTGAGAAGGTCTGATAGAGATTTATCTCAAGTTCAGAGTGACTTGATATTTTGAGCCATATAAAAAAAAACAGAGAGAAATATAAAATTGGAGAATTATATGCTTTTTCCAAAGCATACAGTACATGCAATTGCAATTTGTAAAAGATAAAAAATTGTAATTAAGTACCACAAATTTAAATCTTTCAATTATTAATTAATTATACTTCTTAATTCATAGCATCACGTAACGGAAAAATAAGTAAGAGCCCAAGGGGACCACTTCCAAGTATATATACTTAAACGTGATGGACCCTAAGAAGAAGTGCCCCACAAACAATGGTGCATTTAGAGAAGCTTAATTAGCGCCGTCAATTAGCTACCTTTGTACGCCATTTAATTTGTTGATTTGAATGAGGGAAACTCTAAAACAGTGACCATATAACAAAGTTAATTATAAATATGGACCTCAATTTTCTGAAATTACTCCTCCTTGGTCCATTTTCTTAAACCCAAAAAAAAAAAGTATCGTCATGACCAAAATCGCTAAGTGTCAATTACAAGTTTCTGTGTTTAAAGGAAAACCTGTAATTGGCCGAAAACATAACATTTATGATTTTCTTTTGAATAAAACTAGCATGGACTGGCCTCTCATGCTTCGGAGAAATTCATCAACACATATGGTGAAAAAATGTGCCCTTTTTGCTCAGAATTATATAACCGTACAGGCTATTAGTAAAACGAAAATGTGTACAACAAATTAAAGAAGAATAACTAAAAAGAAGCATCAACATTTCAAAAAATCTCCATATAGGCAATATTGGTAGTTACGTTGCTCACACTATACCTATCATTTTGTATTAGTATTTTCAGACCTCTCATGCTTTTCACTCTTGACATTACAATATATAACTGACCATGCCAGAATACTGGCTTCGAACAGCAACCTTGGCCTATATTTGGTTAAAAAAATTAGGGATTTTATATGTTACGGAGGGCAATTCGGTACATTTATTTTTTTATTTTTTGAACATCTCATTTATTTAATATCTAAATCTCAGTATGTTTAGGCTCTCTTACTATTACTAGTAAGTAATTATAGTTTTTAAGGTCTCTTAAAATAAATATTACCTTCTTTTGGTTCTCCCTAATTTAATTAATTGGATCTGTGTAGTGCAAACTGGCAAATCATTTGTTAAATAACGAGAAAAGACAGATATGTCAGAAAAATTAATTCAATAACATTTAAGTGTAAAAAAAATGAAAAAAAAATGTAAATATTGCTTTAGACAACTGTGAATTCAAAAGTGCCAATTAAGTTTCAAGTTTCCCTCTCAGTTTACAGTTGACACTTTTATTTATAACTTTTATTTGTAATTCATCTCTTAAAAGGTTTTTTAAGATCCAACCATTATTAAATTAATCTTTTAATTTGAGACTTACTGTAAAGTTTTCTTACATAACGGTTCCACTTTGAATCACCCGATGGCCAAGCTATACGTACGTGAGGTTAGAGATCTTATCATGTACAATTGATTCATCACTCTTGATCATGATCAGAGAATCTTAAGGTTCTGTTTAGTTTCCTGTTTTGGAAACAATTTTTCAGTTAAGTGTTTTGAAGAACAAAAAAAATGGAAATCTAATTTTAAAAATAAAAAACTCAAAACAACTTTTATATGTTTTGTTTTTTTTAACCCTATTTTTTACTCACAATCACTCTCTTCACTTTAAACCTCACACTCATCCACTTCGTTTTTTAGTCTTCCAACTTTCTGTCTCGTTATATTTTTTAATCTTTCTCTCACATTCTATCAATTCTTCAAATTAATTTTTTTTTTAGCTGAATTCTTCAAATTAATTTTAAAAGCAATTATTTCAAACGAGTTTTTATGTACATTTTGTTTTCAAATACAATTTTTTTTAGAACAATTATCCAAGCATTTCTTTTTTAATTTTCAAAACTTGTTTCTAAAAACTGTTCTATAAAACTATTCTAAAAACATTTAAAAAAAAAAAAAGGAAACAAACAAGGCCTACGTGTCAGCCAAGCCCACCACACTGATACTTTTTTACCAAATTCTTTGAGAAATCATATAGGAAAAGGTGACATGCAAAAGGAGAGCTCTTCCATCGAAGTTCTCTCATGAAAGTTCTTTGAACTTCATGGTGTGCGAGTAGATAGCTAGAAGATCTTGGAGCTTTTGGTTTGCGTTGTTTTTTTTTTTTTTTTTAATTGAGTGGTTTATCTTGTTGCTGGTTATTTGACTTCTCTGCTCTGGGTTTGTTTTCTGCTAGATTTTCTTGCTTTTGTGGCGGTGCTGGTTTCTTTTCTGGGTTACTTTCCTTCCTTCAAGATGATTCTACCAACTGGAAGTGAGAGACACAGATCGTATTGCCGTGAGCACTTCCTTTTTCTTAAGGTGTTAATTATATTGAGGTCAAAATCACGATAATTTCAAAAAAAGAAAGTTAATTTCCCTAAAACATCTGATAATAATTTTATACTAGAGATATGAAAAAGAAGAATTTTTCTTCAATTTTTTATGCGTGCGAAGCTTGATTAATAAAACTTGTACATCTTATCACCGAAGAAAATAAAAATAATTGTACGTGCATCGATCTCGTTAATTCTTAATTTACTGTTTTTAAACTTGAATCGCTGGCCTGTAGCCTAATAGAGCATTCAGTAGTGATGAGCAATACACAGACACATATCTTTTAATTATGTATATTTATTGTTTTAAGAAATTAAAAATTAAAAATTTTACATTTAGGATGCAAATTAAGTTTCCTTTAATAAAATAACAAAATTACAATATTAAAAATAAAATTAAATTAAATATAAGCTTTCCAACTTTAAAATCAAAAGAATACTGACATTGTTCATTCTAGAGCCGTCATATTACTGATAAAGCCCAATTTTTATATATTTTATCCCACATTCATTCAAGAATTAAATGATAGTTTTGGATTTAAATGGATTTTTATGCATTATTGGATTAATTAGTTGATTTTTAGATTTTGCATAAAAATTGAGATTTTAGATTAAAAATATAAATATTTTGTACTTTTGTATTTTTGACTTGGAATTAATTTTTCCTATTTCTTTGGAATCAAGTTTCATATTTTTAGAAAGATTATTTTTAGAAAGTTTTGCAATTTCTTGCCTAATTTTTGTGCATATCTAACATTTAATTTTTATAGAAATTATATTGTATTTGGATATAATCTATATTAATAGATGTACTTAAATTCTTGTAGGTCAAGAAAGAGCATATAAGAAATCTAATGGTGCAAGATTGTTTTTTGGAATCTAAGCACAATCCAATAGCTAATATCAAGTGGGTCAATTAATTACTAATAAGCTTGAGCTTTGGATCCACAAAAATTTTTTTTTCTCCCATTAAACTATTTTCCTTATTTGAGAGCAAGGATTCACACCGAAGAGCACCTTTTCTTTCCTTCTCCATTCAGCCGCACGGACACCGTTTTAACTTCAATCCTCTTCTTTCACCGTGATCCGTCAAGCCTGACGCCTGCGCATTATATTTCCTTCATTCCATAGTCACCAAACAGGAACAATACGTTCTTTGATTCCCCATCATCCTCTCTCGCCATCATCAATTCACATCCTCTCCTTTCTTACTCCACGTATAAGAAGCCGTTAGTCAGTCATCATCACCCATTCAACTAATTCCCTTCCTTAGACACACATTCACCTACACCACCCTTCATCATTCACAAGTCATCATGACCGTGAGTTTCAAGGGGTTTGGAGGGAAGATGATTATGATGGCAGCTTGAGCTTGCTTGGGAGACAACTTAGGAGGAGCATGGAGGAGACTTGAGCCTTGGGCTAACACTTGAAGACCACAAGGGAGTGATATTCCATTTATTTTTTAATTTAAGGACTTGAGATTATTTAGTTTTAAATAATTTTAAGTTGTATTTTTGTTGAGACAATTTAGTTCTAGATTGTCATCTTTATACTTGGATTGGATTGATATTTAGATTTTATCTGTGTTGAGATACTTGCTGGAATTTATGTTTATGAACCTTTGCATTGTTAATTGAATTTATAATTGAGTTCTCATTATGAGTTTAATTATCAATGTGGTTTGAATTGTAAAATTTGGGTTCTTTTGCTTCTTAATTGTTTAATTAAGTTGGTTAATTATCTAATTGTTTAATTGGATAATTTTAAACTAATTTTCAGAATTAATTCAAGTTATTTTCATTGGTTTTAATAAGCTAATTAACCAACCTTATACTGTTATGAGTTCTCTAATGGTTTAAGGGTTTTTAAAATTGAGGGTTCCCTTTGTTTCAAGTAGGTAATTAAGTTTATTAATTCCACTCTCTTATCACTTTCCTTTAGTCTAATTAACTGATTAAGGTTATGAAGGTTAAATCCATACGAATCCTAAGTTGTCCCCTTTACCTTACCGAAGAGAACTTCTCAATTTTTACTTGTTAATTTTCGTTGCTCTTTAGTCAATTTTTTTCATTTTTTATTTTAATTTTCTTTCTTCAAACAAAAAATCCCCCCCCAAAAATTGCTTTGCATTCGTTTAAGTTTAATTTAATTTTTATATAGATTTTAGGACGTTTGCATCTTGTATTTAGAATTAGAGTTTTGTATTTTAGTTAAGTCTAATTTATTGTATTTTTTTATCATCTAATTTTTTACCTAAAGAAACCCATAACTAAACTACAAATTAATTAGGACCTAATTTAATTGAGTACTTTAACGACAGAAGCATCATCAATTACCAAACAAAATTTCGGTTTTATCTTCCATCATATATAACCATAATATGTGGGATCTCAAGAAGATGACCTACAAATTTCATATTGGTATTAACAGAATATCTTCTGTATATCACTATATCTTGAACAATTGCTTTGACATCAGTGGTCAGGACATCTTCCATCTATCAGGTTTGATTGATAAAGCAATCAGCAATATAAATCCTCATTCTTATTGCAAACATAAATATTCAAATGAAGTTTTAATATTCCCTTTTCTTGCATCATTATCAAGTATGTGCTTTTTTAAATCTGTCAAAAGGAAAAAAAAAAATGGCCATAAGCATGTATATATGAATCACCTCCTGTATCCCCTACATGGAAACGTACTTCTGATATGGATAAGCGATTGGATTAATTTAATTTGATGGCTACAAAAATTGAAAGAATAGAAGGACACACACACATATAATAGCTTTTTAGAAGAGCTCTTCTGTGGCTACAAGGAGCGGAACTACTTTTCTATGGCTACAAGGTGCGATTTCTATTGTCAACAAAACCTGGTACAAGAAATTGTTTCACTAGTTAATTACGAGTATACTGCCACACTGGAAACAAGTCAGAGGACACAATCAAATCCCAACATTATACATACAAAGCTGGAAATTTACTTCACAACTTGGAGGATAGAAATTATGGTTTGAACAACTGTGAGAAAGATGAGTATAATTGCAGCAATAGAAGCAACAGTTTGCCAAGGTGTACGGCAATAATCATGTCTTAGAGTTGCCCACAGCTCATGCCAAGGATCTTGACAATAGGCATTCAACTTTTGGCAAATATCAAAGTATTTAGAATTGAAAGTCAACTGATTGACATTTCCCAAAAGACCATTAAATAATAAAGCAACATTATTCGTACCCCCTACATGGTTGCTGACTATTTTCTTGTGAATAAGAGATCCACATCTTTTTGTGTGTCTATTAGACAATCCAATACAAGAGCATAGTCAGTAATGTAAGCAGCACAAGGATAATGACACTCTTCTAATGCTATCATATTGCGAAACACAAGTTCAGTGTTATCATCCACCAGAAATTGTGGAATTTCAAGAATATGTCCTGAAAATTTCATGTCTAATAAGCATTTGCTCTTACTAGCCTTCAACTTTATGCCTGCTTCTTGTAATGCATTTGCATTGTATAAAAGACGATGACTTCCATCCACTGATATTAATTGTTGTGCAGACATTTCTCCTTGTAAGTATAATGATCTAAGAAGATCTGTAAAATGCTTTACCTCAACATCAATATTTGGCATTAATTTTGTTCCATGATAATACTCAAAATACTTATACGTGAGCTTACGAAAGGAAGGGAGGCTACCACGACGCTTATCAGGAAAGGCTCTATCGAATAGCTCTTCAATAACAAAGAATGGAAGTTGATTCTCAAGTAAACACAAATCCTGCGATATAGAACTTACTAACCAGAGCTGCGTCAATATAGCATCGTTGCCATGATCCCTCTTATAGGCCATGATGAAGAGTTCAATGATGAAACCAGCATCCATTAACGTCAATTTCACAAGTTCTTCTTCACTAAGATTAATGGTTTCTGAATAAGAAGCACGGACTTTTGGTTCTAAATGTTTCACACAACGAACCAAATCATCCAAGCTTGACATAGCTCTTTGAGCAAATCTTTTGAAAAATATTTGTTTATGCCTTTCCATGTCCTGCAGCCTCTCATTACGGTAATGGAAGGGGCCAATCGAAACAACTTTTGGAGTGTAAGCCTCTTCTTTAAGATGACGGAGCACAATGGGCACTCGGTAGATACAACAGTCTGGTGACGAAAGACCATCTCCGCAATCTTGAATCATTGCTTTGATGTCTATAGCCAGCTCATCTTCCACCTTTGAAGTTTCATGTAGAATGCAAACTTGAATTATACAAGTGATATATATATATATATATATATATAAAGAATCCCCTGTTATAAAAATGAGCTTTTTGGCCGCGTAAAGCTTGACGGTTGAAGAGGAAAACATGGCATATAGGTTGAGGTGGAAGTTGGGAGGATATTTGACTGACAGTTGTTATTCTGACCATCAAGTTTATCGACAAAATATTTGTTGGTTAAATAAAGGGAAAATTAGAGAGAGGGGCCTAGTGAGAATAATTTTTACTTAAATAAATAACCATTAAACGGGTTTATTTTTATTTTTTATTAAAAAAATTGGTTAACTACTGACAGTTATCATCAAATAATTCAAGACAAAATTTGAATTTTTTTTTATATAAATAACCGTCAAACCTTAACTATTTGATGGTTTTTTTTAATAATAAATTGACAATTTTTTCATTTTAAGATCTAGTTTCAAAAACTTATTTTTATTTCTAAACTCCTCATATTCCAACCTATTTGGATAAAGGTCAAACAAAGATAAGGACTTTGAGTTACATCTCGAATATCAAATACACTTTCAACGATGCAAATTTAAAATTTTGAAATAATAATTTTTAAATGGAAAAATTATTTTTTCAAAAAATTAACAAGAGATTATTTTTATTTTAGATTCTTTACATACTAAGATAATTTTTGTCAAAATCTAAATTATGTTGTTGATAACAACAGATTTGTATTCTCATAAAATTGTCTATAACTAAAACCAGACAAGGCTAAAGAAAAAAAGGTGAAAAAGAGGGGGGGGGGAAGGCTACAATGGGGTATTACACACAAGCAAATCTTAGAAAGTGCGATCAAATTAAAGGGAATGTAGAAATTAAGAAAAGCCATCACGGATGAAAAGCACAGGACGCATACTTGCAATCTGACAGGTGTCTTTGAAAGGGAAACGAAACAAGACTAAAGAAGTGTAATAACAGAGCAATTATATATTATAAACAGAAGCAACCCCAAAAATTGTAAGCAAAAAGAAAGTAAAGAAAATAATAAGAAAAGGCTTCACAGTTGAAGAAAGAGCAGTAAAGAATGACACATACTTGTTGTTGTTCCAAGTTGTTGGTGAATAAGAAAACTGATGACTGCTGCACCACCATTTCTTGATCACTCTCGGAGGCTCTGTCTCTTCGGCCCATGACTTTAGACATCAGCCAGCGGGCAATAAAAGCAAGTGCTGCTGGAGAAACTGAGGCTGCCTCACCCGCTATTTTTGTTTTTCTTGCACTCGCCATTGTTGGTACTCTTGCACTCGCCATTCTTGCACTCTCCATTGATGGTACTCTTGGTTATATAATAGCCAAAAATCAAATAATATGAAATAAGTTATTGAATGATTTATTTGCTAAGAGGCTGTGATCTATTCTGTGGTATATATTGAGAACGACGAGCCGATGTGAAGGAGGAGAAGGGAGTGTATCTCTACTCTGTTATGCTCAGCAACTCACACCAGCAGAACCACCGACGTTAGTGTCAAGCAAGAGAGAATCATATATAGAGACGCACGGGGCTATGTCTGGGGGGATGATTCAGAGAGGATTGACAACTCTTAGAAGTTGGTGAGGTGGATGGAGATGAAGTTGAAGACTCACTAACTGATTTGGAGATAGGCCATGGATAAAGAGGTTTCAGCCAAAAAAGTAAAGATGAGAAGTTTGAACGAAATGGAAAAGATAAGTAATTTGAATTTTAAATTTTGAAATTGAAAGGAAATGGAGGGACAAGAAAACAATTTAATCTTGCACAGAGCCTAATATGAGCTGGTACTATTCATTTGAACAGTAAAACGTGAGAGGAGCCATATTGTGAAACTGGCTTGACTGATTTTGATATCATGGTTATATAGATATAGACAAAGGGTTAATCTCCTCAATTGTCAATGGCAGATATAAAACTGTCGGCCCATATGACTTAATGATACCAAACATTTTCTTTAAGTCTTTTAAATATGAAGTATGTTACAAGTTCAACCCTCCATGAATATGATGAAAGAAGTAGAAGAATATAAGTTTGAATTGTGAGAAGGTATGATAGAGATTTATCTCAACTTCAAAGTGATTTGAAGATATTTTGAGCTATATTAAAAAAAAAGAAAATAGAAATATAAAATTGGAGAATTATATGCTTCTTCCAAAGCATACAGTACATGCAATTGCAATTTGTAAAAGATAAAAAATTGTAATTAAGTACCACAAATTTAAATCTTTCAATTATTAATTAATTATACTCCTCCGGTTCTTAATATAGAACCCAATTCTTAAATTGTTTTTTGTCCTAAATATAAGACCCATTTTTAATATTTATCAATTTTCTCTAAATTACCCCTATAGATACTCCCTCAACCATAATCAAGTAGAAGACGGAGAGAGGTATTAAGAAAGATGATTATGGTGTTTTAGGAAAAAAATGTGTCACTTTTCTTATAATTAACTAACTTACCTAACTTTTTTAATCTAATCAAATTAATTAAATGGGTCTTATATTAAAGATCGGAGGAGTACTTCTTAATTCATAGCATCACGTAAAGGAAAAATAAGTAAGCGCCCAAGGGGACCACTCCCAAATATATATACTTAAACGTGATGGACCCTAAGAAGAAGTGCCCCACAAACAATGGTGCATTTAGAGAAGCTTAATTAGCGCCGTCAATTAGCTACCTTATTTAGAGAAACTTAATTAGCGCCGTCAATTAGCTACCTTATTTAGAGAAGCTTAATTAGCGCCGTCAATTAGCTACCCTTGTACGCCATTTAATTTGTTGATTTGAATGAGGGAAACTCTAAAACAGTGACCATATAACAGAGTTAATTATAAATATGGACTTCAATTTTCTGAAATTACTCCTCCTTGGTCCATTTTCTTAAACAATGAAAAAAAGTATCGTCATGACCAAAATCGCTGAGTGTCAATTACAAGTTTCTGTGTATAAAAGAAAACCTGTAATTGGCCGAAAAAATAACATTTATGATTTTCTTTTGTATAAAACTAGCATGGACCCCAATGCGATGCGTGGGAGCAAAGGCCTCTCATGCTTTGAAGAAATTTATCAACTTATATGACCAATTCTGGTTTGTTCATATGGCATGCAGGATAGTTTGCCTGTAAAAGCCTATTTCTTTATTTTGGATGGATGATCATTATTTTACACAGATGGACTATGACTTAGAAGCGTGTTCATATTCCAAATTATTATATTTAATGCTTAACATTTTTTGTTTGAATTGTGACGTGACAGCAAGTATGTGGATTTTTTCAAGTGGTCTTTAGGTAGTTCAATGTTGGAATTGTTCCCTCTTTCCAATGTCCATATGCCATGAAATATTGCAGCCATTTACGCTGCACAAGACATAGGTAATGATGACAACCTATGCTTCGAAGCCACTTGTTTCAATATTTTATTTGTACTTTATTTTATTGAGATATTATCTATAGTTGGCTATCTCATTTTAGACTCACATTACTTCAAGCTTAGAGCTCCTAAGACAATAAAGAGAAAATCTTCCAAGCTTGTACCTGATCATAATGCACTTCTCAAATTAGTTCCATCTCCAGTCAGTACTGCATCGTTAGGTGAAAATTAGGCTACCATTAGGGTCAACCTGACAAGTTCTCTACTTTATAATCATTCAATGTTTGTGTCAATATTTCATCTAACTATTTTTAAACACTACTTACAGGGAGCGGAGGGAACTTGTCAGATCTTCATGTTGGTGCAGAGTTAAACACACAAGAGAATGAACTGCTTCAAACCAATAACTACTCATCTTTTAGACGCAGGACAAGGAGAGCTCCTCTTAAAGACATATCTAATGTTGCTTCTAACTTGAACCTTGAGTTCTAGAACTATACAAAAGCAGGTATCATCATTCTATTTCTTCGAATTTGGGCCTACAGATACCCAATATCATGCTATGGGCCCCTCCACATGTAGTGTAGAACTTAATTGCATACTACATAAATTATCGAACATATTTTCCAACATTTCTCTTAGGTTTTTACACAGCATATGTGTTTTCTTGCATTCACACCATTATATGGTTTGGGCTTATTATCTTATTTTGGGCCAATATATTGGTACACCCTTTCATTGAACTTAGATTCATATAGAGAATGTGCAAATGAAGTACGAACTACTTAAATCACCATAGGAACTGAGTCATTCATTACGAAAAGAACAAAATAATTGATACCGCTACTTGGGTTGACATCGCCAGAACATTCCTAAATACCATCCATCTAAATAAGTTTTATGTTACTTTAATATTCAATTCGTGATAATTATTATTAGTCCCACAATATGGACTGTTCAACCTTATAGTTTTAATTGGGCATGGTTGTTATCAGTTACATCTTTGTAATAGTTGATTGATTTAACCACACTAAATCACGCAAAATTTTCAACACCCAATTTAATCATTGCATTAACACCCTCGAATTGCTATGAATCTATAGTTTACTGCATCTTCTAAGTCATATAGGAACTCTTGATTCAAGCTTCTGATGCATGTAAAATTAATGCAATAAGAACCATCCAATGGATCCATAAATTAAATAAAAACCATAACATATATCAGTCATACTCATACAGCAAACAACTAACACAAATTTAGAAACTAGATAACATAACAAACTGTTTACTGAATTGGGAAACAATAGAAATTACATTCCTAAGGACAAAAATGAAAGATATTGATCATGGCTTCATATGAACCATTCCAAAATATGAAAGCAACACAGCAAAACAACCTAACATAGCAATCATTCAGAACTTCTCTTGCTTGATGGCCTTAGGAGGCTTTAAAGTTGAGGACTTCACAGGTGAAACACTTAGTGAATGCACATACTTCTCCTTCCCGACAAGGATCTTCTTCCCAGCATTCTTGCTCTTTGCTCTGTAGGTAGAGTCCCCATGATTTTTGAGAGTGACATCTCTTTAACTCCAGTATTCTCTTCATCTTTCTCCTCACAAGTGACATCAACAGGCTCAGTCTTAGGAACAATAGAGTTAGACCCCTGAATTTCTTGATCAGTTAGCAAAAGTTCCAGCAAAATCTACCGAGTTATTACCACTGAATTATATGCTTTAATATTTACCTCATCAACGGCATTGATATTTTGCTCCTCAGCCTATAAGTCAAATGGGCATTCCAGTTAGAATGGAAGGATATTTGAAAATAAATATAGACACGAATAATCATTGATAATTGATAATAATTGAAAAACCTCATTAAACTTATCTATTAAATCGGTGCACTCTGTATACGAGGCAACAGAAATTCCTGAATTTGGGAAGTCCACATTATACTTGTTTAATTTCAGCTTCAGTATCATCCTCTTCCCAACCAAGTTATCAAGCTCATCTGGAAAATCATCCTCTTCTCCCTCATGCATTTGTCTCAACTAAATTGTTAATGGCAGATGAACATCCACTTGATCATTGCTAAAAAAAATTAGTAAACTACCTTCAGCATAGCTTTCTGCATCTCAAACGCAGTTTTCTAGAAATAGTGAAAGGCTTGTTTGTCAAAGAATACCATAGTAGCCCTCCTAGAAGAGTCCTCAACCGTATAGTGAACCTTGAACCTTGACACCATAACATGTAATACATTTAATTGAAACAGCTAAGCCAATCAATAATTAATATCATCATACATTAACGAATAATTTATATACTTAGGCTCAAATGTCACTTGTCCTTTTTTTACAATTGAGGCATGATTACAACCCTCAATTTGCTACCACGTCTTGAGTATCCTTTATAAAACCATCCATACAAAGTGTCAACCTTGACTATAAGACACTTTATGAGGAAGAAAGCATCCTACAAAAAGTAAAAGAGACCACATAAATAACAGGCAACTTATTAACTATTATCCTACATATATAATTATGGGAAAGGATGAAAATTCCTGTAAACCAACCGCTATCTGATTAGGAATGTCTACAATTAAAAATCAGAGGATGGTTACGGACTAGGCTTGATGAAGACTAACCACTTGATTGGCTAGGGACAAAACATGATATGCTGCTGATAATAGGAGATGGTAATGTTATGGCACTGCTCATTGTTATTTGTATAACATTGATCATATTAACAACATCAGTTTTATATTAGTCAAAGCATTGAGAGGATTAGGACATGAAATTGGTTTGCTTACATACTTGTTAATGAAGTGCTTAACTTTGAGGAATGTAGCATTGAACGAAACATGTGTTGCATGGTAAGAGCTACATGCCTCAGCCATACCTAAACATGAATCCAAATTAATGAATGCCAAATAGCCAAATAAAAACCTATGCACCAGAGTTCTAATAGTGATGCATAGTATTGATCAACTTCAAAAAAAATAAGTACCATCTTCATTAAAACCAATCCTTCCAAGTTGTATAATCATCATGACAGGAGCTTGCATGTTGGCTAAGTCCATCATGCACACATTGGTTTTACAATCATCATAGAGAATGTAACCAACAGTATTCCCCTTGTATGAAACAATCACCTCATTGGATAGATCATTTTTATATCTTATAATGAAAGGGAAGAAAAAAATGAGTCATTATATCCTTATAATTCATCTACTAGCACCAATCGAATCTTGTTCTTGTTTCATTGTTAGATCTGTATTTCTCAAGGTGACCAAGCGATGACACAAAACCAATGACATCTAAAGGCCAGATAAGACTAATATGTAGAATGCGTAGCTTTGGAACTTCAAAATTCAAAGTGCAATTGACAAAACAAAAAAAAATTCACTCGATATTATCCTTACCAATGAGGTATTCAACATGGTTGTCTTCCTTCACCTTAATAATATTACGTATGGGGAAGAAATTGTAGGAGTACATAGGTATTTGACTAATTTCTTCCTTTATTAATGTATGGCTCCCGAAAGTCAGCTTGAAGGAATGGTTGGTGGCCCTATACTCCTTGTTGTTTAGAGACACCAAGAAGTTAGTCACCAAGTAGCTCGTTCCTTCCACAGGTCTAGCTTTGTAAAGGTTGAAGATGCTCTTGTTCATCACAAAGGCTTGGATTCTTGTCCCCTAAGTGTCAATAACATGACATAATCAGATAAGTATAATCAAATCATGCACATATGTATAAAACAGTAAAGATATGAACACATAGTAATCAAACCTATTGGTCAATCAACATCACAGAGATGCAGAAGACCTTAGCATGCTAGTCCCTCTTGTACACATTCCACCTCCTAACCACTCTAACCAAAATCCTCCACTTGTCAGTAACGTCATTGAGATCCTTGAGAAGGGAGCATTTTATGGTTGTAATTTCGCAGTAGTAGCAAATAAAGGTCTTATAACAATAGTATTTGGAATATCTTAATAAGCTATTCTTCTGTGAGTGAAACACAAAGAGCATATCATCTTATATTGGCGTCACACTTGCCATTTGGTGGGAAATCTAACTTTGACAACGGTGAACTTAGTGAAAAGTACATATTAGGCTTCACAAATATGTTTGAAATACAAGTTTTTAGTATTTGTTTCCAATATATCTAAGGTGAAGCTACCCATCCCACACAAGGATACTCCTGGACTACTTAAAAGGCTCCTAACCAACTCGAGTGAATCTATGCCATACTGAGTCTACACATTCATTGAAGGATAGCAACCATTCCCCATCATCCATATATTAAGGGATATGTAATGGTAAGAAGGATATCATTAGCATATATGTTTCACAATCCACCTTTGACCCATTAGAACTCGAATATAACTCTTAGGAAGGTAAAAGATTTTGCTATGATAACAAAATATTGCAAGTAATGTGATATGAGGATGAAGCCGTTCATCAAATAACCACCAGCAGAAGACATGGAAATGGCTCCAAAGCTGAATGAATAGGCCAAATCTTCCACTTGACAACCCATATCATGCATATCAGATTCCCAATGAATTTCAAACCTTTGACAAGGAAACTAATCAAGATGGCAATCTCGTGGAACCCGTATATAACTCTTGGGAAGGTCAAAGATTTTGCTACGATAACAAAATATTGCAAGCAGCGTGATATGAGGATGACGTCATTTATCAAATGACCACCAGCAGAAAACATGGACATGGCTCCACAGCTAAATAAATAGGCCAAATCTTCCTCTTGATAGCTCATACCATACATATCGGATTCCCAATGTAGTTCAAACTTGTGATCAGGGAAATAATCAATCATCAGATAACACAAAAAAGGTACTATGAAGCTAAATAATTAAGGTGAGGACAACAAGGATATTGTTCCACACCATTTGGCATGAGCTAATCAATAATAACTGAGTAATCTAACACCATTAATGCAGAGTCAGGGGAAGCCTTTGAGTCAATGCAAAGATGGAGGTCTATTCTCAGCATCATTTACCAATACATTTTGATCTCTTTCAATGCTTATGTGCTGTAGCAACTTTGCTTAAGTCTCCATAAGTCAATTAATAATTTAATTATTTAAGACCACTAGTTTTACTAAATATTATGCATCTAAATATTTGTTAATGTGGTCAGCATATCAATAGGTATGGAGATGACATTATCGATATGAATGTGAGATGTACAATCTCCCAAAGATTCACCGGCAGACAAAATCTTTAGCTTTACTCCAAAGATATGAATTATAATAAGGATGATTCGGTGAACAGTGATAATAAGGTATTATAGAGACTTCTCTATATGACCAGTTGGCAAGAAATAGTAGTTCTGTAGACAATGACTAATTGAACGACGCTCACATACCTAGCTCAAAGAGATGATGATAGTTTAGATAAATGGCCACTTAAATAAATCTGAATGCTGATATGGCAATGAATTAAGATTGAGCTTGATTGATAGACTTCAGTATAGCTCTCCATGTAAACATGATATATAGGGGTCAAACTATTCAGAGAGTAGGTAAAACAGCAACACATGTCCCATAGTCATGTATCGAGGAGACATTTACCCATTGTGAAATAAAATTTTCCCTTTAATTAGTTCAATCCATATCACTTATATCGCATACACACACACATACTCTCTCTCTCTCTCTAATTTAATACAAAGTGTAGTAAAAAAGAATACCCCCTGATCTAGATAGCTAAGAGGAATTTATTTAATCAATTAACCATGTAACATCGATGTCATCTATTGAATCACATTTTTTTATTAAAGAACAATACACTAATTGTGAGAGCAAAAAAAGTACAAATGACATTAAAAATGAAGTCAGATATGCAATGACTTTAGGTATGTAAAAAGTAGGAAGCCAGTATATTAATTTTACACTCATTCTAGGGTACGGAATAGTTATTTGCCCTTGCCACAGATGTCTATAGAGCTCACCCATATGGGAAGGAAAAAATAATGTAAACACAAAACATTAACTCTCCTGTTGATTCAAGAAATATACCTCTTTTGTGTGAAACCAACTATGCTATCATCTAAAACTTCTCTCATACGCCAACTCATTTAATCGGAGTAAAAGTTGGCAATGCGGAGAAAATGGATTTTCAATAATGATATGACCTTAAATATTATTCTAAGTTTTTCACCATTAATTCAATTTAGAGATACAACGCACGACCATACAAGAATATCACATTTTCCTACCAAATGTAACTATATTTTTCATGATATTACCTGGTATTATATGAGCAAAGACATAAATCAAGCCGAATTGCAATACCTTAATATATGAGAAGAGACAATGTATTCAAAAACTCATTGCTCATTATGGATTTTCATTTTGCTCAGGAGGTGAACATAGTATACTCTAGTCAAACACAATGCATAGAATAAAGTTTGTGGCAATCGTAAATACATTGTAAATGTAAGCATGAGAGCAAGAGTTCAATAATAGATATATTAATTATGATTAATATGTCCTAAATGCACTGGAAGGCCATCAAGTCATAAAATAGATAAGGCATGACCTCACAATAGTTACTGGTGTACAACAGTTAGGATCATACATCTTCCTATGCTCCATAAGTCCAATATATTCACTCTAATAACACCTATTCCACACATAGCAGTTGGGATCATACATATTTCCATGCTTAAAAAGTCCAATACATTTACTCTGATAACACCTATTCCACACAGCAATTGGGATCACACATATTCCCATGCTCCAAAAGTCCAATAACACCTATTCCACAAAACAACCTAATGATAACAGCTACATCGATCTTCCTAAAATAGATAAAGAGGCCCAAACTCAAGAAAACATATAGTTTCTCAAGCACTCCCATCCAGTAGAAGTGCTCTCCTCACAGCCATTATCTCCAAGAAAGCAAGGTTCCAATACACTTTTGTTGCGCTAACATATTTTTGTAGAGAGAAGGAGTCTGTAGTTTGAGAAAAGAATTAAATAAGTAAGCAAATGACTTAGAAAATGGTAGATACAAATATGACTATCATCTGCCTTGCTGTTTTTGGACCACCTTATAGTTCACAAGGGTCACCAGCTTGTTCATTCTCTTAAGTAGAAGGTAGCTCTTCCATGCTTCCTCAACACAGTCACCAAACAGAACACACCTCACCCTATCACCTCTGTAAAACCAACATAAAAGAACTAAGCGAAGCACATGATATATGACCACGTAAATTTCAACACTTGAGAACAAGATCATATTCATAATGTGTGTCCTGTATGACAAATGTTAGCACACATGTAAGAAGGCCCTTAACCCTTGCTTATTTAGCTTTTTCAATGCTAGCTAACAATCCACAGACATCTGGATAAAGAAGAAGAAGCAAGTTACCAAAGCAAAGTAAGCATTAAAACAGAAGGACAAATCCTAGTATAAGGTTCTCAGAATGAACCTGTCACTCTACATCCACTTGAAGGCTCCCTCAAAATTGCATCAACAAACCAAAGTTTGAAGCAGTGAGCAAGGAACAGGTAATTACACTCGTAAACCAAAGTACTATGGAGGAGTACGATGTGGTGATTGGAGTGGATGCCCTCACCTCCAATGCCAACTTTGAAGTATTGGATCAGGTAGACCTTTGACTCAACCATGAGGTTGCAGAATCAATCAACCAAATCATCCCCCATGATCCTCAGCATCATTCTCATATTCTAAAACTAGAAGAAGGCGTTTGAAGTTAAAATAACAGACAACAACACTTAGGATGATAAAGTATAGTTTATACTTGCTCATCAAATACAATCATGTCTAGGGAGACGACACTCTTTGGGTATCCATAATCCGTTTTTGTAAAGTCAAAACTAGTCCTTGTGAACTGCCTGTCAACCTTAATGACGATCTTCTAGGTGTCCACAGAAGGAGAGATCTCATCAAGCCTATCATATTTCAAGGCCATGGCGATTTATGTAGGAGAGAAGCAAGAAAATCTAATATGGGGATCGTGAAGTGCAGTGTGTGTTGGAGTGACGCTGTGAGCAAGGGTTATATAGTAGAAGAAAGTGAGGTTTATGGTAGGAAATAAATGTAGAACGTCTGCGCACATTACCTTGAATAGTCTCCCCTACTTTGGAGGAAGCATTTCAGAAGATTGCAGCCACAACCCATTGTATTGAGTGTAAAGGACCTCATGTGCACTATGCAGTGGGGAAATGTCTTTTTTTTTTTGGAGAGTCTGCACGGAGCCCAAAAGCTGAGGCCCAAGTCATACTTAAGCCGCACTGTTTACATGAACAATACAATGAGTGTGTAGCCGACCAGTGAATGGAATAAGCTCTGCTTATTGTAGAGTATAGATGTTATAGTTATGTAGATGTAAAATGTTTTTCGAAAAAAGTTACAAATTTACAGCTCCCTTCTTTAAAAATGGATTGAGCTAGATTTGGGAGGGAAACGTCAATTTTTCTCTTTGATAATAAATTGCTTGTGAGTTTATTTTGTATCACATATAATTTTTTCAAAGTTTGTAACGATTTTTTCTAGGAATCTTTAACAACCTTAAGAGTAGTTTCAAAAAATTCAAATCCCTATTCATAATTAATTTTACTTTGTCGATTTTTCCTACAAACTATAAGGGCTAACTTTTTTTTCTTTTTGACATTAATCAAACTCAAATCAAATGACAAAACCACTTAATGCGCTAAATGGTAAAATGTCCCATTTACAAGGATTAATGTTGGGTAAAAAAAAAAATTCTTTGGGAGTGGTTTGAGACTTTTGACACCATGGAGGAAAATGGAAAATTGATGTAAATTTTAGGGGCAGGATGTTTAATTTTCCCACACTTTTTTTCGCTGTCACCTTCATTTTCCTTTTGTGGCATGAAACACCATAGTTGTTTCCTCGCGCAGCTCGACAGATTCATGCAACCTCCTAAACGCTATAATTACAACCCCACACACACACACACACACAACCCTTCAGTTCAGATATCATACTCTCATTGCCCCCCACCATCTGCGTCGTCTCCCATGGCGGAAAACACCGACGACGGGTACCCCCTCCTCATCCTCAAACGTCCTCCAACCCCCAAAGGTGGCTGGCACGCCGCCATCTTCATCATCTGTAAGTCTCGATCGTTTCCAACTCATTCATATGTCTATAGATTTATATATATTCTTCTTCCTTAGAGACAATGATCTGAGCATCGAAGTGTTAGATTCGCTAAGACGCTTTTGCTATTTTGATATTCTTCCTTCAATCGTAGGGGTGGAGTAGGCAGAGAAATTCGCGTACTGTGGTTTGTCCGAAAACCTGATAACTTACCTGACGAATGCTCTTCATCAGCCCAATACGACGGCGACAATAAATGTCAACACTTGGACCGACATTTCATCGCTGTTTCCCCTGTTTGGTGGCTTTATCGCCAATTCATATCTCAATTGTTTCAACACCATCGTAGCGTCGTCTCTTATCTATCTCGTCGTATGCAATTCTTCTACTCCACACACACACACACACACAATTCCACATTATTCTTCTTGTTCTTGGATGTGCTTTTGGGACTGATTAACTTCACCCTTGGATTCAAGTAGTAGTTGCAATTAAGTGAACAATTGTGTTTCGTTCTTTTGCTGTATTTATGTTGCAACAAAACTGCAGGGCATAATACTATTGGTTCTGTCAATCTCAGAAATGAAGAACGCGAGTATGTTTTTCGTTGGGCTTTATATAATATCCATCGGCGACGGTGGCTATATGCCGTGCGTACAAACTTTCACCGCCAATCAGTTCGACGATGGCTCGCCGGAAGAGAAAAATGCCAAGAGCTCATTCTTCAACTGGTGGTGAGCACCGTGGCTGGTGGACTTTTATCTACTTTCCTACTGATATATCTTCAAGTAATTCATTTACATTTTCAATCATTTAATGAATTTATTTGGCCAATAAAATATATTTAATGAATGAATTTGATTAAACACTCAAATTTTTGGCAAAAAAAATGTTTTAATTATATTCTAAATATGAATGCTTATACTAACTCCGGTCCTAAATAAGAGCTAATTTTTAATGCAAATTATACTACAAATTAGCCATTATATTTAAGACTAGATGTTTCATTTAAGAATTGCATACAAAAATTCCAAAAATTTATACACTGAAAAATTATGTGTCTATTTTAGAAATAAATTAGATAAAAGTCAGGGGTGGCTTTGTAGTCCTTTGAATGTCTTCATATATAACTCTTTTTTTGTTTTTGGCTACACGAGAGGGCTAGGCCTAAAAACACATTAAAATCATGGGGATTCAAATCCCATGCACTCTTTGGCAACTAGCAGCTTTAGCTTCCGGGGACAAGAGTCCATATAAGCTGAAGCCCGAAGTCCATCTTTTGCCAGTGTGTCCGCCACTTTGCTCTGCACTCTGGATACATGCTGTATCTTCACTTCCCACGTATACTTCAACAGATTTTGGATCTAAATGAAAACTAAGCTCGCTCCCATGTTGGAAGATTCATTAGTTAAAAGATCCACCAGATTCTTAGAATCAGATTCAAGCTAGACCTTCCTAAAGCAGAAATCCCAGGCTAACAATAATCCCTCAAAAACAGCCCATTCCTCAGCTTCATAAGCAGAGCAGTATCCAATGAAGTGAGTAAATCCAACAATCCAACTGCCAGTGTGGTCCCGAATAACACCCCCACATCCAGATTTCTTGCTTGAGGAACTTGTCGCCCCATCAACATTAATCTTGATCCACCCCGATGATGGTCGTTGCCAAGCCATACATCTTCTCCTAACTTCCTCCCTGGAGAAAACTTGTTCCTGTGAAATGATATAATTCTTTCAGGTTCGAAGTACAACCATTGTAGGGTCAATCGGTTTCTTAAATCCTTCATTAAAAGCAAATTTATTTCTCCAATTCCACAATTCCCAAATAGCAACCCCCGAATGTCTTCATATATAACTAAAAATAAATTACATGGACAAATAGGACAATGTTGGATGGGCTATGGGCCTTGGGGTACCAGCAGTTGTATTGGTGTTGGCACTAGCAATGTTCTTATTGGGAACAAAAAGATACAGAAATTAAGGCCCAACGGGCAGCCCATTCAAGACGATGGCCCAATTTTTCGCTGCTGCAATTTGGAAATGGCGCGTGACGACCACGCGTGAGCCTCGCACTTACTGGTATGGTAAAGGGGATGAAGATGATGAGTCATCCCATCTTCAAAGTAGTCCATCAAAGGCTCACTCTATGGCCCACTCCACTGAATTCAGGTGTTTCTCATAAAGCCTTGAATATCTTTAAAATAGTATCGTGTTTGTATTACTCAAAAAGCACTTAAAAGTATTTTTTTTATAAGTAGAGACAAACTCCTTCACATGTTTATTTCGTATATCATTAAAAGCATTTTTAAAATTATGATTTTGTTTATATCCAAACACCCTATATAAAAGAGATTGGACTGAAAGTCATGAAACAAGGATTTTGGCCAAAAAAAAAGTCATGAAATAAGGATGGAATAGGGAGATTCACAAAAAAAAAGAAAAAAAAAAAGAGATGGAATAGGTGGAGAGTTTTCAATTTTTTTTCATTAACGTATAGTTTATATGTTTTCTATCTTTCAATATTTATGCAAATATCATTCTCTCTTGTCCTAAATGTAGGAACCGCATAGGCAATTTGTACGTATTGAGAAGGTTAAAAAAATATGGGTTATTTTTTTTTAACTTAATATGTGCAGTCAGATAATTGGGAGAAAAAAAGTTATAAATTTGAGAGACAAGAATAATTGAGATATTCTATATCTTATATTTAGGATCAAAATAAGTCTTTTTAATTAGTTCCTATATTTAGAATATGTTTTTTCAATCTTGATTCATAATGACCAAATATTGTATAGTTTTAGATTTTTGGAGAAGGCAATTATCATTGATGACTTGGAGGACTTGAGCAAAACCAAAAATCCATGGAGACTATGTTCAGTGACTCAAGTTGAAGAAGTAAAGCTTGTTCTTTGTCTTATTCCTATATGGCTGAGTTGCTTAATGTTCTCTATTGTCATAGCTCAACTCCACACATTTCGAACAAAGCAAGGAAGTAAGATGGTCCGTTCAATCAGACCACACTTCCAAATCCCTCCAGCATCGCTTCAAGGCGTCGTCAGAGTCATCATCCTCATAGCCGTCCCCATCTACGACCGAGTTTTCATCCCCTTCGCTAGAAAACTCACCGGACACCCATCTAGTATCACAGTATTACAGAGAATCGGAATAGGTCTCTTCTTATTTGTACTCAGCATGATCGTTGCAGCTTTAGTAGAAGCCAAAAGGGTTAATGTTGCTACAGAGAATCATCTTCTTGACAATCCCAAAGTTGTAATACCAATGAGCATATGGTGGATGCTTCCTCAATATTTCATCTATGGTGTTTCTGATGCATTCGCTGTTGTAGGGTTACAAGAACTGTTCTACGATCAGGCGTCAGAGACAATGAGAAGTCTCGGACCTGCTTCATATTTAAGCTTGTTAGGAGTTGGAAGCTTTGCAAGTAATGTTATTATAACTTTTATGCAAGAGATTAGCTCAAGAGCAGGTGAAAAATGACTGGGAAACAATTTGGATAAAGCACATCTTGACTCTTTTTATTTGGTTTGGGCTGGTTTAAGTACTATGAGTTTGTGTATTTATATTTGGCTAGCTAAAAAGTTTGTGTATAAGAACAAAATGTGACTCGTCCAAACGTGTAACAGCATATGATCAACACATTTGTAAACAATATGGGAGTGTGTATATAAATAGATACTGCTATAATCAAATTACTGAAAAGTTCATCTTTGAATTTTCTATTGTTTGAGTGAAAAATACTAGCTAGGAACTTGCTAGTTCTCTTGGCCAGAATAAGATTCTACCCGATAGGTTTCTCTCCAGGACTGTCCTGATGCACGTGTAAATACAATGCGGCTTATAATACTACATCTGGTCCTTAATATAAGAACTAATTGACTAATTTAAATAAATTAAAAAAAACTAGTTAAGTTAGTTATTTATAATAAATAGATGTTGTTTTTCCTAAAATATTTTTGTTAATCAAATGTGTTGACTAGAACTACTATTATTACAATGACTACCTTGAAAAAATAAATAAACAGTGCACTGTTATAGAGAGAAGGTGTCAAAGAAAAGCAGATATCGTAATTTGAAATGCCATGAAAAGATTTGGGGTAAAGGATCCTAGAATTGCGTCGATTATATAGTAGGGTAAAAGAATGAAAAAGGAATGGATTCAAACATACCCACATAGAGGACCAAGTGGATGAACAAAGAAATGTGCAGCTAGATGATGACAATGAAGGGAAGAAGGTTTGTCGAAGATACTTCCCACCACCACGAGCTTCTCATAAAGAGAATAGAAAACGAACCAATAGCTATCCATCTCCATTCTTTCGACAGCAGTTCTCCCTCTTTTCACTCCCTCCCTGTTGCTGTGACCTATAAGAAATCATGAAATCATTGATCAAAAGTGGAAGAAGATAAGGAGACTGTGAAGAAGAAGCAGAAACTGATGAAGAGAGAGTGGAGGAAGAGAAATTGATGACGGAAGGCTGGTTGAGGCGTGATGTGGGGGAGGAAATATCAATATTGAAACGTAGAATGAGAGATATCAGGCTTCAGATCAGCTATTCAAAGTTGAAAATACTCCATGAGGCACGCAACATATAATACATTCTTTTCATCTCACCTAGCAAAAGATGAAGGGCTCTGTGAAGAAAGAAGATGAAGGAATCAATGAAGGACAGGCAGTGGAAGAAGAAATTTTTAGAAGGAAGGCTGAGGGAAGAGATGAGGGAGAGGGTTTGAGTAGAATATTGAAACCCAAATAAGATAAGATTCAGATTCAAATTTGAACTTAAGAAAGGAACAATGTATATGGCGGGACTTGAATCGTATTTGAATTTTAAACTTTGTCTGATATGCTTGCATAGTATGTACTTTCTGTTAGAACAATTCACATGAACACATATATTTATCCAAATAGTCATATAGAATTCTACAATCATCAAAGTAGCAGCGGAAGACTTATAAATACCTCTCACCATGCTAAATAGTCTGAAGAGGCAATCCACAATGCTTATGGCCTTGATTTGGATTAGAATAACTGAAATTATTCAGATGTTGTTAGTAGAAAAGATATCAGGATCTCTTCTGACTGGGAGGTGGGCACGGTGATGGAATAAGAAAGAGTCGCTTCTAGTCAGGGAACCTCAAGAGCCATGTATTAGGTTTTCACAGATGCCCAATCAGTTAACCGTCAAAACTTAACCCATCATCAAGGTCAAGAATGACTAAAAGGCACTGAGTCTAGAACCCTACCTAGATTGGGCCTAACTGACTAACGGGCCATACTCTAGATATTTTAATTAAAACAAAATAATAATATAATATAAAATATATAATTAAAATATCTTACATTCTCCCACTTGGCCCGTTCATAATATGTCAGTTGACATGTCAAGGTTAATCAAGGCAATACTATTAGAATCATGGCGATAAGTCCCCTTAATCGAGTATTATCTTCCATGTATTTCAAATAGCATCCTTACTTAATGGGTTATAACTTTATGAATAAACCTTAAATGTTTATTCGGTTTCAACTTGAATGTTTGTTAATCTCACATAATTCAGGTACCAAACTTGAGACAACAAACCAAAATTTGAATTTCATCACTTGATAACACCTCATCTAGATCACTACATGTGATCCATCTCTGATAAGATATTGATCCTTTGACATTTTTAATAGCATGCTCTTTACTCAAAAGATTTACGCTTTATATGTTTTATGACCAATTAAATCCATGGTCATATAATAAACACCTTTGATGAATTTGAAATTAATTCAATAATTTAAAATCCTATGATGAAATTAATTAATCAACAATCTTACAACTTGCCTCTATGAATGATTACAAGAGACACTTCATGATGAAAGGAAACAATCAGTGATTGTTTAGCAATCTTGCACTCTTTCATGATGCAACTTGTTCATTAAGCATGGATATGTATCACAATGTTAACAATTTGTTGCTAACTCATCCAACTAAATTGAACGATCTCAATCATTCAAGGAAATTGACTTATATATGTGAAGCATGATACCTAATGTACATTTAGTAATGTACTTCACCATTGCAGCTTTTCAGTTATCATTCAAGTATTAATTTGCTTGTAACTCCTACTAATATTCATTGTAATGACATTGCCCATTTTGTGCACATTCAAACAAGGCAATATCCTAGCAATTGACTTAGAAGAAATGCTCATCATCTCCTTTACATGATGATCATATTAGAGAAATATGGACAATCTGATCATATCCTTGTATCAGTGTGTTACACATGACAAATGTCATCTATTCATGGATGTTCAAGTACTTGTGATTATATGTTACTTATGATAATCTCAAGTACCTTGAGAATAATCCATTTATGTATTCTAAAAGAATACAGCACCTTAACCAATAATATCACAACTCTTGAACAATGACCATCCTCTCATTTGTAACACCTTGAGTCATAAATATGAACAATATATGGATCATCTATATGCAAATTATAGATGAGCCAACTCCCACTAATCAAGTGATACAAACAAAACCATGATATTCTCAACTTGATCATGCATGTGAGTATACCATGATATATTAGTCATCACTATTTTGAGACTTGCTCATGGACTAAATTCTTCTTGTATAAACTATTTGACCTCTTTTACAAATTCATGTATCTCTCCTTGTATCAAAAATTGGAAAGATTCTAACAATATTCCAAATCAATATAGACATTGGCACCATAAAGATATGGTGGGAACTATTCATTAATATAGGAGGTAATATCTCACTATAATAAGTTCCTTTTCTCCATAGAGAATCTTTGGCAAACAATATTCTTTTGTATTACTTAATGTTGCATACTAGCAACTATACAAATATTCAAACGTTATTGTTTGCCTTGAAATCTTACATATCTATTATGAAGCAATGCCTTTATTTGGAATTTATTTCATTTCTTGAAATATGAAATTGAGGTCATACTCCATATTTATATTTATGTTCTAGTTAAATACTTTTATGTACATCATGTAGTTACAGCGAATTACCAAATTTCAATCACTATTGATCTTAACTCAATCTGTTAATGAGATTGAAGTTGCAAAAAAGAGTATCACCCATCAATTTTGAGATATCCCTTATATATTTTCAAATACTCCTTGTATAATTGACGGAATTCTTAATGTTGATACTCTTAATTTCAAACATGATCAATTGTGAATCTAAGAACTTCATGATGGTTTTACATTCACCTTAATAAGATGAGTGCCATGCCAAACCAATGTTCTACCATAATTAGAGGTTGTTCTTTATATGTGATCATTCTTGATTAGTTTGATCACTCCCACTAATCATGGCAATAATAATGAATTTGGCATTCCTCCAAATACTACACTAAAATATGATGGACAAAACATTTGGATGCTTGAGACTTTTATGCATTTTCATCAAAATATGCAATATAAGTCTCAAGAAATATTTTCCTTCTACACTCTTTCTTTCATAAGACAATTTTTCTACAAGTATATATAATAAGTTAAGCTTCTAACTCTTTAGATTTTCAAAAGAATTTAAATACAAATTAGGTTGGAATCTCATTTAGTATATACATAATTGTCTTGAGTGTGTACCTGAAGAGGAAAAACAAATTGTAAACCTTACTGCTCAATATGTCTATTAATATTATGTTTCTTCTCTCAACAACATCACCTAGTGATTTTCATATGAAGAAACTCAATGAATAGACTAGGTTACTGTCCATCACTGATGTACTCACCATCTATCTTCCTTGTTGATCTCACTGCATTAATCTATTTGTCAGATTAACCACCCAATTTTGCCTTGTACATTACACAATTATAAGGCAAATAGTGATCATACATTGTGAGAGGCCATTTATAGGAAAAATATGTAATTCCATTTACTAGAACACAAACTTAAAATAAATAATAGTACATGTAATCTCTTACTAATCATAACTCTTCAAGTTTTTTAAAGTGGTGCGATGGTTTACGTATTTCTTAATGTAAACTATACATAAATTGGAATCAATAAGGTTTAAGAGATCATCAAATCTCATTCTTGATAAACCTTTTGACCCTTTCATGAAGATCTTTGAAACTATTATGCACCACACAACTTGAAGAAATCCTTCTCATGATTAGTACAAACAAAATGAGATTTTAAATGCACCAATGGCAATAATTTATCCATCATTATCTCCAATCAGACCTTTCCTTGTTAACATATAATTCTTATATATGTACATCACTTTATGGTCTTGAAGCTGGTGACTAAATAACCCTTATTCAAAATCTCATTCTTATTCAAATTTGAGCCAATCATTTAATATATACATTTTCAATAAATACTTAATCTTACATGTATTTATGAAAACGTATATAGCTCATACTAATGGGATAATAAATTAAGAATCTCTTTCACAAATAGTAATAGAGATTATTTGTGCCAATACACTTTATGGAGAATCACTTTATAGTCTGCATACAATGCAATGACTCTTTATGAGAATTTCTCAAATTCATCCTTCAACCCATTTCTTGACTTTTGTTCCATTCATTATGTACCCATAACCAGCTCTTAATTGAAATCATTGTATTAAGACAATTTAGTCTCATAATACTATCTCATTTTGCATGCTAGTATTAATAAGCACTAGAACTTTCTTGATGTCAAGTTCAATTTAGTTGAAGAAGTCACATTTATCTTCTTCTAGGCTCAATAATTTTCCCTAACTCAAAAGATAACAATAATGCTGCAAAATAAAGAATTAACTTTTAATCATGCTTACAACAACACTTTATGAGGCATTTAACCATCACGTTTAAGCGTACATTTACCAACGTAAATCATACAATCATAAATTTCGTATCACTGAAGTCTACCTGTGGATAAAGACTTCAGCATAGCACAAATTTATGTTCTCTAATTGGTGAAACTAGAACGCATTTAGATTTCTAATACCTGTGGGCTACTTAGGAATCATAAGGCCGTTTCTATCCCACCCTAATTAAATATGTAATTATAATTATCTACCTGTAGGAAAAGATTAACCATAACTACATATTTAATTACAAGTGATGTCTTTAAATCTTTATATGATGATTTGTCTATTAAGACAAATACATGTACATGTAAGGATGCTGTGGCTACTCCTCAACTCTACATTTGCATCACAAAGACATCAAATCATTGTGTGTATTGATTGTGCATTTAACCAAAATTGATATTTTAAATCCACATGTGATTAAATATGCATACAACATGTGAACAAGGATGCTGTGCCTACTCCTTGAACAAATATATATGCTAATCACTAATGTCATATATGTACAATTAAATTCCATATACACACACAATATTAATGAGCATTCCAACTAAATAATTTAATCAACTAAACCATTTATGTGATCAAATTATAATTACTCATTGATTATAGTTGATATTTTAAAATCTGTATGTGATTATCTATCCATGCGCTATGTAAGAGGATGTTGTGGCTACTCCTTATCAACTTTGTATGCAAATCACAATTATTAACTATGTGCATTTAAATCTCATATATGCATAACATAATGGAGAACTTGACCAATTAATTTAAGCAACATAAGCAACTAAATAACTAAAATTAAATTCTCCCACTATTTTATACACCCAAAAATTGTTTAATAAATCAAATTCAGCATATTTCAAATCAAATATAATTTTGCAAAACTCAAACAAATATATGATTGCCTAAAACAAATGTTTAAACAATTAAATAGCGGACAAAAAGAATTTTGCAAAATTTCACAGTATGTTAAAATAGCTAAATTGATTTCTCTTTTATTTAAACAATTTAAATGGTGCATGAAATAGATTATAGATAAACCATATGGCTAAATAAATAAAAACCAATTTAAATAATACTTTATTTAGCCAAAAACTATTTCCGGAAATAAAACAAAATTGGCTCATATAACAAAACACAAAATAGAGCCCAAAGCCAGAATTCCAAAAAAAAGATAAAAAATGTTCAGGCCCAAAAAGAGTCCCAGATAATAAATCAGAGAACTCATACAACATCTATTTAGCTCAAATGATTTCTGAAAAATTACACAAACCATCCCAAACAACAATAATCGCATAAAGGCTAAAATTGATTTTTCTGGATTCAGACATACATAAAAGGCCTAGATATATTTCTGGATATGAACCAAAAGAGTGAAAAAATTGGAACTAGAAACAAATTAAACTGATTGAGGCCCATGTTCCAATTTTCCGGAAACTAAAACAATTTTTCAACAGTCAACTTCTGAAATCAGACAAATAGTACTAAAACTTTTGAGAAATTGGAAATAATTTTCACGGTCCACTTTGGTTCTGAAATAAAATCAAAATGACCCAGAATGTCATATGGGCGTAAAACATTAAAGGCCTATAGGGAAATAACATATTAAAACCAGAAAATAAAATTTGAAGGTAGAAACTTGAACCACAATGTCCTTGCGAAACCCTTTTTTTTTGTGTGTGTATATTAAATAAGCCCAAAACCGAATGGCGCATAAAATGTGGAAAATATGAAAACAGAAGCTGTCATGGGATAGGCCCAAAACACTGCCCAATTTTGTAAAATGGCTTCGAGTAACAAACAAGCTATTCTGCAAAAACAAAACAGAGTCCCCAACAAAATAAAGAACAATTCAGATGCCTACTTTTTCTTGAGCCCAAACCATGTGCAGCCCAACAACTGAATAGTGAAACTGGGAGTTTCCCTTTGCCGCCTATTTTCCACCTTCAGTCGGATCCCTAACAAACCCGCCAGCAATTTCAACCCGAATATATACAGACATATCTGCCGTCGTCTGCAATTGCAGGTGACCTTTGCCGGCGATTTTAACGCCATTTCTGATCGTTTTCACGGCAAGATGATCAGAACTCAATGGCTAGCAATTTATGATAGCAATATCATCAAGAGCAAGCCCATGATCAAATTGAATTTGATAAAAACATGCGAAAAGAAAAAAACCAAATAAAATTTTGATTTCAAACCAAAACATCACAGTGATACCATTGGCAATTTTATTCTCCAAAATGGCAAAGTCCATGTGGGCAATAATCACATGTAAAGGATACGAAAACTCAAATCGCATATATCAATATATAGATTTTGATGCAAAACCAAGCTAACGTTTTGGATCCTTTAAATTTCAATGAAAAGGCAAACCAAATTGAAGGCGGTCATCAAGGAAACAATATATATAATTTTCTTTGGTCCATTCACCCAAAAGCTCGACCATATATAGAGATCCGAGAAAAACAAAGACGGTTGAAACAAGCACATATGATGCTCATAGAAGTTTTTCTCAAAATAATTTCCAAATAGAAAATTAACATACATTCATAATGTATCATTTACAAAAACAGCAGGCAGGGGGAGATCTAAAAACTGGCTCTGATACCACATGTTAGAACAATTCACATGAACACATATATTTATCCAAATAGTCACATAGAATTCTACAATTATCAGAGTAGCAGTAGAAGACTTATAAATACCTCTCACCATGCTAAATAGTCTGAAGAGGCAATCCACAATGCTTATGGCCTTGATCTGGATTAGAATAACTGAAATTATTCAGATGTTGTTAGTAGAAAAGATATCAGGATCTCTTCTGACTGGGAGGTGGGCACAGTGATGGAATAAGAAAGAGCCGCGTCCAGTCAGGGAACCTCAAGAGCCATGTATTAGTTTTCACAATGCCCAATCAATTAACCGTCAAAACTTAACCCACCATCAAGGTCAAGAATGACTAAAAGGCATTGAGCCTAGAACCCTATCTAGATTGGGCCTAACTGACTAACGGGCCATACTCTAGATATTTTAATTAAAACAAAATAATATAATATAATATAATATATATAATTAAAATATCTTACACTTTCCTGAACCAGATGCATTAATGACAAGAAGCCAGCTTAAACACAGCCTGAGATAATAATCAAGAGCCTTGTGAACAGTATTTTGTGAGAAGAACCATCAATAAGCCATATAAGCTGCTAAGCTTGGTGGAAGAGTATTTTATTTGTTATTGATTATTGATGCTAAGCTTGGTGGAAGAGTATTTTATTTGTTATTGATTATTGATTGATGATTGATATCTTCTTTTATATATCTTGTAGGCCATGATGAAGAGTTCAATGATGAAACCAGCATCCATTAACATCAATTTCACAAGTTCTTCTTCACTAAGGTTAATGGTTTCTGAATAAGAAGCACGGACTTTTGGTTCTAAATGTTTCACACAACGAACCAAATCATCCAAGCTTGACATAGCTCTTTGAGCAAATCTTTTGAAAAATATTTGTTTATGCCTTTCCATGTCTTGCAGCCTCTCATTACGATAATGGAAGGGGCCAATCGAAACAACTTTTGGGGTGTAAGCCTCTTCTTTAAGATGACGGAGCACAATGGGCACTCGGTAGATACAACAGTCTGGTGACAAAAGACCATCTTCGCAATCTTGAATCATTTCTTTGATGTCTATGGCCAGCTCATCTTCCACCTTTGAAGTTTGATTTAGAATGCAAACTTGAATTATACAAGTGATATATAAATATATATATATATATATAAAGAATCCCCTGTTATAAAAATGCGCTTTTTGGCCGCGTAAAGCTTGACGGTTGAAGAGGAAGTGTCTGTTTGTTTAAGTGGTAGGATCTCAAATAAGCCCGTTTAAATCCAAATAAGTGATTATGAAGCACATTTGAGTTGTTTGGATAATTTTCATAAAATCCCGATAAATCGTGATTTTAACCTCTTACCGCACTTTTAGGATAAGCAACAAAAAGTAGCTTATGAGTTTGAAAAATCCTGATCAATCTTCAGCAATTAAATTTTCTCCAATATACCTTTTGCTCATTCGGTGCCTCTCTCTATTCCATCCACTCCTGCACACATCCTTTCCGGAAACAGCCATACTAATAATCATTCTAATGGTAATTATTTTAATTATTTGTTTTTTTTAAAAAGCATACGATATGAAACTGTTTTTCTTTTAATTTTATCTAAAAGACATTTAAAAAAAAATCAGATAAAACTTGAATGGATGACATATGGTTGAAACAATGGGATGCAAATATTCAGATAATATTCTGATCTGATTCTGATTTGACGAGCATCGTTAAATGAAGAAAATAAAAATAATATTTAAATATTCGTGTCATTTATTAAATTATATTTAATAAAATTTATTATTAAATATAATAATTATGAAAATGTAAACAACTTTATTAACTTCATGTCCTTTTTAGTAATTATACATCTATAAGTGATTTTAATAAATAAAAACCAAACATAATCACAATTCTTAAATCCACTTATTTAAAAAAAAACATCCAAACAGAAATCACGATTAACTAGTGTCACTTATAAAATTCACGATTATATAAAACATGGCATATAGGTTGAGAAGGAAGTTGGGAGAATATTTAACTGACAGTTGTTATTTTGACTGTCAAGTTTATCGACAAAATATTTGTTGGTTAAATAAAGGGAAAATTAGAGAGTGACCTAGTGGGAATAATTTTTCCTTACATAAATAACCATTAAACAGGTTTAATTTTTTAATTTATTTTAAAATTGGTTAATTACTGACAGTTATCATCAAATAATTGAAGACAAAATTTGAATTTTTTTTATATAAATAACCGTCAAACCTTAACTATTTGATGGTTTTTTAATAATAAATTGACAATTTTTTCATTTTAAAATCTAGCTTCAAAAACTTATTTTCATTTCTAAACTTCTCAATTCCAACCTATTTGGATAAGGGTAAAAAAAAAAAAACAAAAAGGACTTCGAGTTACATCTCGAATATCAAGTACAGTTTCAACTACGCAAATTTAAAATTTTCAAATAATAATTTTTAAATAGAAAGATTATTTTTTCAAAATTTTAATAAGAAATTATTTTTATTTTAGATTCTTTACACATTAAGATAATTTTTGTCAAAATCTAAATTATGCTGTTGATAACAACAGATTTGTATTCTCATAAAATTGTCTATAACCAAAACCAGACAAGGCTAAAGAAAAGGGTAAAAAAGAGGGGGCGAAAAAGGCTGCAATGGGTATTAAACACGCGCAAATCTTAGAAGGTGCGATCATATTAAAGGGAATGTAGAAATTAAGAAAAGCCATCACGGATGAAAAGCACAGGACGCATGCTTGCAATCTGACAAGTGTCTTTGAAAGGGAAACGAAATAAGACTAAAGAAGTGTAATAATAGAGGAGTTGTATAAACAGAAGCAACCTTAAAAATTATAAGCAAAAAGAAAGTAAAGAAAATAATAAGAAAACGCTTCACAGTTGAAGAAAGAGCAGTAAAGAATGACACATACGTGTTGTTGTTCCAAGTTGTTGGTGAATAAGAAAACTGGTGACCGCTGCGCCACCATTTCTTGATCACTCTCGGAGGCTCTGTCTCCTCGGCCCTTGACTTTAGACATCGGCCAGCGGGAAATAAAAGCACGTGCAGCTGAAGAAGCTGATACTGAAATTTCCGCCATTGATGGTACTCTTGGTTATATAATAGCCTGAAAATCGAATAATATGAAATAAGTTATTGAATGATTTATTTGCTAAGAGGCTGTGATCTTTTCGGTGGTATATATTGAGAACGGCGAGCGGATGTGAAGGAGGAGAAGGAAGTGTATTTCTACTCTGTTATGCTCGGCAACTCACGCCAGCAGACCCACCGACGTTAGTGTCAAGCAAGAGAGAATCATATATAGAAACACACGGGGCTATGCCTGGGGGAAAGATTCAGAGAGGATTGACAACTCTTCGAACACTACAAAAAAACATGTCAATGGTAGCGGTTAGAGTGATACATTTCTAGCGGTTAACAAAACCGCTAGAAAAACAGGCGCAAGAAAAAATTTCTAGCGGTTATGGCAACCGCTACACATTATGGTCAACACGCTAGAAACTTTCTAGCGGTTTATAATCGCTAGAAAATATAGAAAGGAAAAATATTTCTAGCGGTTATAAAACCGCTAGAAAATGTGCCCGGAATAAAATTTCTAGCGGTTTTATAACCGCTAGAAACATGCTAAACCAAATCAATTTTGCCGGGAAATAAATAATTTCAGTAGTGCGCGAAAATTTCTAGCGGTTATAGAACCGCTAGAAATGTTTGGAAAATTAAATTTTCCCGCCAATTAAATTTCTGGAATGGCGGCAAAACAATTTTCTAGCGGTTTGAACCGCTAGAAATTTTGGCACAAAATTTAAATTTGACGAAATATTTCTAGCGGTTCGGAACCGCTAGAAATGTTTACCATGCCAAAAAAAAAATTTTTTGGTTTTTCATATAATAATTTTAAAAACCATTAAATAAATTATGTTGAAGAATTTTTGTTAATTTGTATAATTAGTTATATGTTACATTTTATATATTTAAATTTTGTAATAAACAATATGTAATTAAATTATGAATGTGTCAAAAGAAGTGAATTTAATTTAATAAGATAATTTAATTGAATATTTAATAAGATAGTTGAATTGAAGATGATATATTTTGTAATATTGAATCTATAGTGTTAGGTTGAGGAGTATTTGAATCAGTTGAGGAAGGCATGACAAGTGTGAAGAAGAAAAATCTGAAAGAAAAGGAGAAATAAATATGTTAGTAAATTTTAAATAAAAACAAATAAAAGATACAATGAATTATAAAATAAAATTCACTTACCATACAGTAAAGAGAAAGAAACCACCATATGAGATAGTAAGAAAAAAAGAGAGAATTATGAAGAAGAATAGGAGAGGAAAGAAAAGAGATGGAGTAAATAAATGTAGAGAAGATATGGTATTTATAGAGATCAGCGACACATTTGTAGCGGTGATTTTGTAGCGTTTCATTGCATTTTGTAGCTGTTATTCATTTTCTAGCGTATATATAACCGCTAGTATTTTGTAGCGGTTTTATTTGTAGCGGTTAATAACCGCTACAAATTTAATTTTTTTATTTTTAAATATGTGAACGAATTTTAATTTATAGATATATATTTGTAGCGGTTAATAACCGCTACAAATTTAATTTTTTTATTTTTAAATATCTGAACGAATTTTAATTTATAGATATGTATTTGTAGCGGTTAATAACCGCTACAAATTATAATTTTGTAAAATAAATTTGTAGCGGTTATTTAACCGCTACAAATTAAACTTTTTTTATTTTTTAAAAAACTGTACGAATTTTAATTTATACATATGTATTTATGGACGGAAAATTTTTTTAATAATTTATTTTGGATGCTGCTATTCTCCATCATCATCCGGCCTGAAAGGACACATTTTAAAAAAATTTGTTAAATTTATAATGTATTTGGAAAAAATTAGTAATTAGTAGTTAATTATTTAAATAATTTAAGAAAAGACGTGTACCTGATAATTGGCAAATTATCATCTCCTTGAGGAAAGAAGTCTTCAAAATTCTAGGGTTGGAAGGGTTCACTGTCGTAAATAATGTCACCATCACCCATATCATAAAGATCCCGTGGCTTGAGGTGAACGACCATATTCTAGTCTTTATGTTTTTCGTCCTCGACATAGTAAATTTGGTGTGCCCCAGAAGCAAGGATATATGGCTCATCATCTTCAGATGCCCCCGTATGAATAAGTCTAGAGAAATTAACTGAGGTGATGCCCAAATGGTCAGTAGCGAGTCCCCGTGAAGTTGTCGTATTTGCCCAGGAGCACTTGAACAGTGTCACGGTGAAAAGCTGGTAACTCAACTCAATAATGTCAATTAGCTTTCCATAGTAAGTGACGCCTCCAAAGCGCATATCGCCATCACTACTGCTAGCATAACATCTCGTTCCGAATGTCTCGCAAACTCCAGAGTTTTGTGTGAGCAATTCCTGATCACGTCCAACCGTACAGAACTTGAAGCCATTGACATTGTACGCGGTAAACCTTCGTGTAAAACCCTTAACCTTAAAAACATCATAAATCATCATAAAGTCCACTACTATGGTAGAAAAGGAAAGCTGTTAAAACGAGCTACCATAGTAGAAGGAAAATTTCATATTTTTAGAAATTGACTTTCAAACTCGGGTCAACCCGATAAACGTTGCATGCAACTAAAATAATCCATTCATATCTACTGGGCCTCCGAGCCTCCGGCCCGGGTAACACATACATCAAAGTCAGCCCATCTAAAAAGTTTTCAACTATATAATCCAGAGTTCATCAAACACTAGCAATGGCCTCCGGCCAATCAAAATAAGGAGATACATTCTCTCCAGTTTACAACAAGGCCGGGTAATCAAATATATCAAAAAGCAGTCCTAAATGTGGCAATATATACTAGTCATACATATACAAATGCTAGAGGCCTAAAGCTAACCAAGCTCAAGCCTCTGCGTCTCTTCCCGAAGGCGCACGCCCGGAACCTTCACCTGAAAACATTGTAAACCACGGGGTGAGACAAAGTCCCAGTAACCAACCTTTCCAATACTAGGTACTACTAAATAGGTGCTCGTGAGGTGTCAAGTGGGGCAGTTCACAAATAGTATAATAACGAGATAGCCACAACAAATTATGCAAGTGCAATGATGCAATCCCAACAACCAAATCCCTCACTTTGGGGGATTTTCAGGAGCCGAAGCCGGCCTATCCCTCACTATGGGGGACGTAAGGAGCCATAAAAGGCCTATCCCTCACTTTGGGGGACGTAAGGAGCCAAAAGGCCTATCCCTCACTATGGGGGACGTACTAAGCCAACCATCATGCATTAATGGAGGCCTTACCACGTGGTAGTAACAGACAAAACTCTCACCAATTCCCAATTAATGCATCATGCTCAAATCATAATCAAAGAGTAATAATCATTTCACAATTAACCTCATTCAGTGGCATATCTTTCACAATACCAAAATTCATTCATCAGTAGTCGAAACCCCACAAGACGGTTTTCCTTTTTATACACAACATACAGTTTGAACATAATTACTACTTAGAGCACAAAACATAAATCTACTCACAAAACCACAGAAGCAAGTACTAAGGATTGGAAAGTGGTTACCTCTCGCCTGAGCAAGGAATAACAAACTGACAATGTGGCCCCGTGCACCACCACGACTCACAACCGGTCTACACAAGCACACAAACACACAACCATCATATATTAGCTTTCAAACTAATAATGTGGCCAAAACAACACTTGGGGACACAAAATTCCTATCTCCCATCAAAACTCTACCCAACTCAAAGGGTATAACTATCAAAACAACACTCCAAAGTCCTCAAAGTCTATTAAAACATCAAGTCTCCTTCCAAGCATCAATTAGAATTCAAACCTCAAGGACCCACTATAGGAATTCAACCTCCAACATCTCATTTGAGCAATTAAGGTTCCAACAACAAATCTAAACCGATTAAACATCCAATTTAACCCTCCTTAACATAACCCAATTCACAAAACTCAAAATCAATCTCTACATTATCATCCTCAATCCCAAATCATCCATTTCCATAAACCCTAGCTCTAAAAATTCAAGATTCTTTAAATCCAGGAAAACTACACCGATTAAATACTTAAACTAACCCAATGCAATCAATTAAACTCAAAACAATCAGTCAAAAACCTCAGTTTCATCACAACCTAGAAAAGCCTAAGGTTTCACCATAATTCCTTACAAATTCCAATCAAGAAGATAGATTAGAGGTTAAAATCACTTACTTGAGGTAATGGATCCTTAGAAATGTCTTTCCCAAGCCTCAAAACCGAAACCCTAGCAGAGCTCCTCTCTCCTCCTTCAGATTTTCTTATTTTCACACAACTGAACCCTCCAGCGATATATAGAATCGCGACCTTTCGCCGCGACGACTCCATCTTCGCCGCGGCGAACTAATCCCGAGAGGGATTACTCGCCTGAAAACCTGACTTCGCCGCGGCGAACCCCAATCTTCGCCGTGGCAAAAGATTCCCGAGAGGAAACTCTCGCTCGTCCAGAAAACATTCGCCGCGGCATACCCCTACCTTCGCCGCGGCGAAACCTTCCCGAAAGGGAAGCCTCGCTCACCTGAACAACAACTTCGCCGCGGCCAAACCTTCCCGAGAAGACACTCCCTCTGAAACTCCTGGTGCGCCGCGGCGAACATACCTTGAGAGGGGTACGTTCACCTATTCCTCCAACAAACCTCAAATCCAACCCAAACACCCAGATCAAGATTAAATCACTAATCTATCCTCAAAATCAACCCAAAAGAGGCTACTAAAACCCGATAAAACTCAGGATGTTACACTTCGTGCATGGTCTAACGGACCGAGAGAAAGAGCTTTGAATTCATCTGTGTATGGGCTGTTGTCATTACGTATTCGACGTGTAAACCAACTGGGAAACTCTTTGTGGACTCTTTTATCAATGTCAGCAGAACGCGCACGGCCCCGTAGCTGACGCCTGAGATAACTCCTAAACTCACTATAGTAAAGTGTAATTTGTTAGAAGAGTCAATAAGAAACAAATATAAAGTGTAAAAGCTAGTGAGCTTATATGATATATATACTTACTGCATGAAGGGTTCAACTTGGCTGCAATTTATCAAAACGTGTCTGTGTGCCTGGAGTTTCTCTGTAGGAGTGAGTCTGAAGAATTCATATCCTCCAACTGGTTTCCCAACAGAAGGAAATAAAGTTAACGTGGAAGGACCAGGAGGAGAATCATCTACGCGACGCGGGCGGTTAAAAGATGTCTCCATGTCATCAAAGTACCTCGAATAGAAAGTTAGGACCTCATCTCTGGAATAACCTTCTGCTATTGACCCCTCAGGCCATGCCTTATTCCTAACATATGATTTTAATTTTCCCAAGTACCTGTAAGTTAAAATTGCATTAATAATTACGAGTAAATGAAAGAACAATGTGAAATTTAAAGAGGCAGGAATAAAAGATAATCTAGTACCTCTCTATAGGGTACATCCATCGATAGTGTACTGGGCCAGCAACCTTTGCTTCTCGAACAAGGTGGACAGTCAAGTGAACCATAACAGTAAAGAATGATGGAGGAAATATCATCTCCAAGTGACAAAGTGTAAGAATAATTTTATTTTGCAGCTGATCAAGCTCTTCTGCTACCAAGACCTTCGCACACAACTTCTTGAAAAATGAACATAATTCTACCAAAACCACCGATACATCAGAAGGAAATGTGTTTTTCAAGGCCAATGGAAGTAACTGTTGCATAAGAACATGAGAGTCATGACTTTTCAACCCAGTAACCTTTCGAGCCTGCAGATCGATACACCTTGAGATGTTGCTAGAATATCCATCTGGTACTTTTATGTTCTTCAACGTCGAGAGGAAGATATCCTTGTTATGCTTTGTCAAGGTGAATTTAGCTGGTTGAAACTTGTCGTTTTCATCAGGCCAAGCCTCTTCACGAATTCCCCAGGCCTGTAAATCTTTTCTAGCTGCGAGATGGTCTTTGGACTTTCCAGCTTCATTGAGCAACATATATAGCACATTATCGCACACATTTTTTTCAATGTGCATAACATTCAAACTGTGTCGTAGCAAATTAGATTCCCAATAAGGAAGAGTGAAAAATATGCTTCTCTTCCACCATTGCATAGGTTGCGTATCAGATGTCCCACGAGATCGTCGTCCCAATCGTTCGGGATCCACACTCTTACCAAACTCGACATGAACATCTTCTAACTGCCGCAAAATATCCATACCAGACAAAGTAACAGGAGGATCTCTCTTCTCCTGTTTCCCATCGAAGCGAATCCGTTGCAATCTAAGTCTGTGCTTGGAATCAAGGAACCGTCGATGTCCTATGAAGCACCACTTGCGACTGTATGGAAGGCGACATGGCACAGAATCAAAATTGCACTCAGGACAGGCCAACCCAGTATGCACATTCCAGCCAGACAAAGTTCCCAAACCGGGAAAATCACTTATTGTCCACATCAAGGCTGCACGGAGATTGAATAGTTGCTTGTCATGTGAGTCATATGCCTCAACACCATTCGTCCATAGGTCGATCAATTCGTGTATCAACGGTTGCAGGTATACGTCAATATCATTTCCTGGTGCTTTCTTGCCAGGAATGATCATGGAAAGCAAAAAGGAGCTCTGCTTCATGCACATCCAAGGTGGTAGATTGTATGGAATTAACACCACCGGCCAGATACTGTAACTTGTGCTCATGTTTCCGAAGGGATTGAAACCATCGGTTGCCAATGCAAGACGTACATTTCTAGGATCATTGGCAAAGTCTGGAAATTTCGCATCAAATGCTTTCCACGCCTCCGAGTCTCGTGGGTGCCTTAACCTACCATCTAGATTTTCCTCAGTCGCGTGCCACCTCATATGCTGAGCCATTTTTGATGACATATACATTCTTTGCAACCGTGGTTTCAAAGGAAAGTATCTAAGAAAATAATATATTAAAAATTTAAAATACCAAATATTTAAATACTAAATATTGACTCAATTTAAAAAAATTGATGACATAATCAATTGTTTTAAGAATTTCAAATATCGAATATTTAGAGCCGGAACAAGTAACACGCTGTAATAATTTGTACCTGAGAATTTTGGCCGGTTTCTTCTTTTGCTTTTTGCCTTTCCGTACCGACTTATAGCGTGACGTCTTGCATCTCGTACAAATCTCTTTGTTGGCATCATCTCCCCAGTATAGCATACAGTCGTTTGGGCATGCATCTATCTTCTTATAGTTCAAGCCAAGCTTGTTAATAATCTTTTTTGCTTCGTAAAAAGATGGAGGGAATTCAGCTTGGGGGAAAGCATCTCCCAGTAATTCCAGCAACATGGACATCGCCTTGTCAGTCATACCGCACAAGCATTTGATGTGATACAGCCTCACCAAGAATGACAACTTCGAATACTTTGTGCACCCAGAATAAAGAGGCTTGTCAGCTTCGGTCATGAGGTCAAAAAATTCCCGAGTAGTTTCGTTTCTTAGAAACTCCGGTTGAGGTCCCTCTACTTCATCTTCGTTGGGATTCGAGCTTTCGTGAACACCAAAAGCATCACGCACAGCATCATTCATGGCATCGGCTTCATCCACTCGAACTCCCATCCGTGAAACTACTGGAACTGACTCAGCACCCATATCTAGCCGTTCCCCATGTAGTTGCCAAAATACGTACTCTCGCAAAAAAGGCTTAAAGATTAAATGTTCCCTAACAATATCTTTGGGATGCCACTTTTTGAAATTACATTTAGGACAGGGACACTGAATCTTACCATTTACGGCAGCATTGGCGAAAGCAAAATCCAAGAAATAGTTTAGACCAACCAAGTATTGCGGAGTCGACCGGTGCAAGTTGATCCACGACCTATCCATCACTAATAATGCTCAAATTTCATGAAAATATGACACAGGAAGCTCAAAGAGAAGTTAAAATGGAATTCAATTGGAGTGCTTCAGCTTATAAAGGAGGCTGGTGGAACGGTCATTTTTTTGTAGCGGTTTTAATGGAAAGTTTCATTTTCCAGCGGTTATTAACCGCTAGAAATTCAAAATATCGGTTACAAACCCATAGAAATTTCTAGCGGTTTAACGGGAATTTTGTCTCCAACGGTTTTGAAATTTCTAGCGGTTATAAAACCGCTAGAAAATTACGTAAAATTAGGTAATTTTCTAGCGGTTTTTATCAACCGCTAGAAAATGAGGTAAGTTTCTAGCGGTTTTTATAAACCGCTAGAAAATTACTAATTTTCTAGCGGTTTATAAAACCGCTAGAAAGTTTCACGATGTAATAAATTCAGTTGAATTTTCTAACGGTTTTAGAACCGCTACAAATGATATTATTTTTAAATATTAAATAGAAATACTGCACAATAAATTAATAACATTACAAAAATAAATATTTATTAATTAATAAATGATTATAGAATTATTTTGATTAATTAACATGTTTAACGTGTTTAATAAATTGTAATGTTGATGTTGTAATAAATAAATAAATATTTCAATATTAATTAACACTTGACATAAATAAAATTATAGAAATAAATAAATAAAGTAAACAAATAAATATAAAATTCAAATAAATATCTAAATAGTATATAAAACCGTAAAATCAAAATTCTAATAAAATCCCATACAATGAAAGCAAGATAAATCATGGGTGAGGGGCAGAAGCAGCATCATCGTGATCATCCTCTGCTGGATCCTCCGGCTGGGGGTGGGCAGGCCGCTCAACCTGCTGGGACTGGACTGGCGGATGGGGGGTAGGGGCGGGACTGGTGGCAGGTGTAGGTCGGGGATCTCAGGAACCGAGATGTTTGGAGCTATACTGACCACCACATGACGCAGAGCCGTAGCAGCTGCCAAGAGCTGGTCAAGCTGCGTCTGGAGCTGACGATCACGCTCCTACAGCTGACGCAGCTGACGATCACGCTCCACGATCCTGGCCTCCATCCTGGCCTCGAACTCTTGTCTGAGCTCCTCTCGCAATTCCTCTGAGGATGAGGAACCCGGCCGCTTCGCACTCGCATGAGAGCTCCCGGCAGTATATGAAGGGCCAGCGCCACTTGAGCGGGGCAACCTAGTCGGTGTAGGTCCAAGTCCAAGCCCGCTAACTCAACCAGGGTGCTGCGGCCGGCCACGACCCACTAAAAGTGAGGCGGTGGGATCCAAGGCAGACCCCTGAGACTCACGCAACTCGGAATCGACCTGAGTCATCCGTGCCTACCAAAATTAATATAAAGAAGTTAATTATAATATAATGATATCTACACTGTGATATTATATTAATATTTAATTTATTACTTACCGCTATCTCCTCAACCTCATCCGACGCACGCCCGTCTCGAGGTCTATACACCATCGGCCACATCTCGCCATAAGTGGCCGTGTATCCCCGCTCCTGCCGTATCTTTTCCCTCTGTAAATGAAATCAAAGAAATAATTAGTTACAAATTAAATACATATACATATTTAATAAATTTATTTCAAGTACTCACAATCTCGTCATAAGTGATCGCAAAGCTCCTGGATCCAGCCCTATGACGTATCGTCTGATGCCTGACGCTCCCAGCATTTCTCCTAGAAAGAGCCTGAAGCAAAATGTAAAAAAATTAAATTAAATGAGTCAAGTCGGATAAAAAATAAAGAAATTATAATTAATACAATATTATCATACCATCTGGTCAGCCGTCATCCTAAAATAGACGTAACTGGACCAGTCTTGGTCCGGGACTCCACCAGGTACATCTGCCAGTATCTCCTGGAGGGGCCTCGTCCTGTCACCTTTCTTCTCCCTCCACAGGTCGGCCCTCCTGTTCTTCCATGCCATCCCAAGCCTCTTGATCGTGTCAGCCCTCAACTCCTCCCCCAGAATAAATTTACTCTATGATTAAAATAATAAATTAACTAAATAACAAATTATAAACAAATAATTAAGCAATTTCAATAATCAAAAACAAATAATTAGTTTTTAACTAATTTAAAATATTATAAATAAAATATAAATTAATCAAAAACAAATAATAATTAAACAATTAAGTAATTTAAATGAAAAAATATTTTTACTCAACTAAATTTAAAATTATTATAAGTAATAAATTAATGAAATCAATAACAAATTTTTTTCATTTAACTACTTTTAAATAATTTAAATAAAAAATATATATATTCATTTAACTACTTTTAAAAATATTATAAATAACAAACAAATTAAATAAATAAAATTATAATCAAACAATTAAATTATTTGAAAACAAAATATATAATCATTTATTTAAATTAAAAAAAATTATAAATAACAATTTTACATTACCTTCATCATTTCCCAGCCTTGCTGCTTCTTGTCTGAGGTGATCTTCTTCCAGTCCTGCACGTAGATGGGGAACAGCGTCCACTGCTGACCAAGGAGGCGCACGTACTTGTTGTACAACTGGCCACCTTTCTTCGTCGGTTGGCCCAACTCATTGAGCGGCACAACCACTCGTCCGCTCGTCATCATAGACAGCTCTCTGGCTGTCAGCCTCCGATAGGACCTGTTCCCCTCAGTGTCTGCAAAATTTAATTAAGAAATAAATTATATATCAATAAATTAATATAATTTCTATATAAATTAAATACTGATCAAAATTTTAAAAAGTTAAATAAATACTTACCGACAAATTCCACCTCATAACCAGCCTGACGTCTCGGAGCAGGACGTTGCGCAGCCTGGGGATACTCATTCCCCTGATCCTGCTCCTCCTCCTCCTCCTCGTCAGCAGCATCAGCATCAGCATGGGGTTGCTCATCCCCAGTAAAATGAGCCTCCTCAGTCCGCTCAACATCATCCTGCTCCATAAAACTGAGGATATCCTCCTCGCTGAGATCGTAGTCATGAATGCTGGGGAATGGCTCGCCAGCATCATGATGAACCTCACTGGGTCCAGCTCTCTCAGGATCAACTGGGTCTTTCCCGTGCCGACGAGTCATCCTAATAACAACAAATAGTAATTATTTATAAATAAAATGAAAAGAAAAATTATTTATAAGCTACAACATAATAAATTAAATAAAATAAAATATAAAATAAAAATTATTTATCAATAAATTACTATTTTTACCTGAAAATAAGGATCTGCAACTGAATCAGAACTCGAATATGTTTGTGGAGAAAATTCAGCAGAGCTTCGCTTCCAGAATGATTGAAGAAGTGAAAGAGGGGGTTTATATAGACCGAGAATTTCTAGCGGTTTTGGACAGAACCGCTAGAAATTCCCAACGGTCACAAGTGCCTCGGGAATTGGCAGATATTTCTAGCGGTTCGGGTAAAAACCGCTAGAAATTTCTAGCGGTTTTTACCCGAACCGCTAGAAATATCTAAACTCCTCGGGGAATTAAAAATATTTCTAGCGGTTCATGCATCAACCGCTAGAAATTTTCAGTGTCTAGCGGTTTATTGGCCTGAACCGCTAGAAAATAAACGCTACAAATTTGGCGCCAAGTTCCCGCCAAAACCCGGGAAATTTTCTAGCTCTAAATTTCTAGCGGTTAGGTGGTAACCGCTAGAAATGTACGGGCAATGGTCAAACCGTCGGTAATTTGCAGCGGTTTTTCTAAAAACCGCTAGAAATGTCAGAATTTCTAGCGGTTTTATTGAACCGCTAGAAATGTTCCGCTGCTAATTCTACGTTTTCTTGTAGTAGAAGTTGGTGAGTTGGATGGAGATGAGGTTGAAGGCCCACTAACTGATTTAAAGACATGGGTGTGTTTGGGAAGAAGCGTTTTGAATATGCTTTTGGAGAGAAAATTGAAGAGTGTGAGATGGTTTTTTTTAATGCCAACAGATGTGAGGATTTATTTTTTTTGACCAGACACATATACCCCTCAATCTTCCGTCTTCATTCCTTCACTGTTCAGAGGTAGTATGTTGTGTTTTTTTTTTTTGAACCAGAAAAGAAGTAATACTTTGTTACATTCTCTCCCACCTTTGGTGCTTTTTTTTTAATTCATTTATTTTCTGTTTACAAAAAATTATTCATCTTTTCTAAAAATATTTTTAATCTTATATTTTATAAATATTTTTATACACGTAGTAACAATTAATTAATTATATTAAAAATGAGAGGTAGTATGTTGTTATAAAAACTAGTTGTGAAAAATTGTTATAAAATTTCATGTTTAAAATCTTTAAAGCAAATTAATATTTTTTTGTAAGAAAAAAATAATCATTTTTCTATAAACATATTTAATCTTATAATTTATAAATATATATACACATATTAATTATTTATTAATTATATTAGTAAAAATTATTTTATTAACAACTTTATTTCTTCAAATTAAAATATATTATAAAATCTATTCTTTATGTAATTATGATATTAACTTATGTCCTTTTTAGTAATTTGTACATATAAAAAGTGCTTCTGATAACAACTATCTAAACACTTTTACTTTATCAGAATCACTTTTTCACAAAATATGTTCTCTTTAAAATTTATTCTCCATAAACTATTCTCCAAACTATAGTTTGGTTTCATCTAAACACCTCCTATGAAAAGTTTGAACTAAATGGAAAATACTCAAATGGAAAAGATTAGTATTTTGAATTTTAAATTTTGAAATTGAAAGGAAATAGAGGGACAAGAAAACAATTTAATCTTACACAAAGCCCAATATGAGCTGGTACTATTCATTTGAACAGTAGAACGTGAGACGAGCCATATTATGAAACTGGCTCGAATGATTTTGATATTATGGTTATATAGATATAGATAAAGGGTTAATCTCCTCAATTGTCAATGGCAAATATAAAACTGTCGGCCCATATGACTTAATGATACTAAACATTTTCTTCAAGTCTTTTAAATATGAAGTATGTTACAAGTTTAACCCTCTATGAATATGATGAATGGATGAGCTACTATTAAAAAAAGTAGAAGAATATAAGTTTGAATATTGAGAAGGTCTGATAGCCATATCAAAAAAAAAAAACAGAGAGAAATATAAAATTGGAGAATTATATGCTTCTTCCAAAGCATACAGTACAAGCAATTGCAATTTGTAAAAGATAAAAAATTGTAATTAAGTACCACAAATTTAAATCTTTCAATTATTAATTAATTATATTTCTTAATTCATAGCATCACGTAACGGAAAAATAAGTAAGAGCCCAAGGGGACCACTTCCAAGTATATATACTTAAACGTGATGGACCCTAAGAAGAAGTGCCCCACAAACAATGGTGCATTTAGAGAAGCTTAATTAGCGCCGTCAATTAGCTACCTTTGTACGCCATTTAATTTGTTGATTTGAATGAGGGAAACTCTAAAACAGTGACCATATAACAAAGTTAATTATAAATATGGACCTCAATTTTCTGAAATTACTCCTCCTTGGTCCATTTTCTTAAACCAAAAAAAAAAAAGTATCGTCATGACCAAAATCGCTAAGTGTCAATTACAAGTTTCTGTGTTTAAAGGAAAACCTGTAATTGGCCGAAAAAATAACATTTATGATTTTCTTTTGATTAAAACTAGCATGGACTGGCCTCTCATGCTTCGGAGAAATTCATCAACATATATGGTGAAAATATGTGCCCTTTTTGCTCAGAATTATATAACCATACAGACCAATAGTGAAACGAAAATGCATACAACAAAGAATAACTGAAAAATAGTATCAACATTTCAAAAAATTTCTCTATAAACAACATTGGTAGTTATGTTGCTCACACTATACCTATCATTTTGTATTAGTATTTTCAAACCTCTCATGCTTCTCACTCTTGACATTACAATATATAACTGACCATGCCAGAATACTGGCTTCGAACAACAACCTTGGCCTATATTTGGTTAAAAAAATTAGGGATTTTATATGTTAAGGAGGGCAATTTGGTACATTTATTTATTTTATTTTTTTAACATCTCATTTATTTAATATCTAAATCTTAGTATGTTTAGGCTCTCTTACTATTACTAGTAAGTAATTATAGTTTTTAAGGTCTCTTAAAATAAATATTACCTTCTTTTGGTTCTCCCTAATTTAATTAAGGGAAAATTACGTACAGGTCCCACAGAAGACAGTTTATTCATCTAAGGTCTCATAAAATGTCAAAATCACTGACAGGTCCCAAGGGATCTCAGAGTAATATATTTTACTTGTAAAATGACATTACTGCCCTTCACATTCCAAATTCACATTTGCTCTGTCATTGCGATTTACAACCTCAACAGCGACTATTAACAACCCAATGAGAGGGCGTTAACAACCTAAGCAGTATCCGTTAACAACTTACTTTATAGAATCATATAACCTCCACATAAGAGTAAATTATAACCAAATAGTATAATACAACAACTTTAACACTAAATGGGAAGCTTTTTGATATCATTAATAATTTTAACTAAACCCAATAGGATTATAGCAACATTTTAATGCAAAGATCCATTTACAACCTCAATGGTGAGTATTAATAACCTAAGGAGAACTGTTAACAACCTTAGCAGTGTCTGCTAACAACTAACTTTATCGGATAATATAACTTCTAATTATAACTAACTAAATTATAACTAAATAGTGTTAAAGTTAATCTTATATAGTTGTTAGAGGTTATATTATCTAATAGGATTATAGCAACATTTTAATGTGAAGATCCATTTACAACCTCAACGATGAGTATTGATAACCCAAAGAGAGCTGTTGACAATCTAGGCAGTATCTGTTAACAACTGACTTTATAGGATAATATAACCTCTAACAACTATATAAGATTAACTTTAACACTATTTAGTTATAATTTAGTTAGTTATAATTAGAAGTTATATTATCCGATAAAGTTAGTTGTTAACAGACACTGCTAAGGTTGTTAACAGTTCTCCTTAGGTTATTAATACTCACCGTTGAGGTTGTAAATGGCTCTTCGCATTAAAATGTTGCTATAATCCTATTGGGTTTAGTTAAAATTCTTAATGATATCAAAAAGCTTCCCATTTTAGTGTTAAAGTTGTTGTATTATACTATGTGGTTATAATTTAGGGAAAATCTTAATTAAATCCTGCTGAAATACTTAAAATTAAATTGAGACCTACACTTTTAACAAATTCTTAATTAGGACATAAGACCTAATTAGAAATTACTGAATATTGTTAAGTAACTATAATGCCCCTCTTTAGTTAAAAATGAAAATTGATTATTTTATCCCTCTAAAGTGGTTCATCATCTCTTATTATTAATATTTAGACAAAAAAAATATAAATAATTTTTTAGTGTTTGAAATTTTGTAATATAACTAAAATCTTCAAAATATTTTCATAAAACATTTCAAATTATAATATATGTAATCTTTAAATAAATATTTTTAATATTCTTTTCTTTTCAAGTTGTAAATATTTATTTTAAAATTTTAAAATATTTTAATCATAATAAAAATTTAATATTAAATCGTAATCATTTACATTTTCAGTTGGATCCAACATTGTTTAAATAGATAAAACTAACGTAAATTACAAGAACTGAAAATAAAAAATATTTATAATTTTACTTATATTTGTAATTTAACATGTTTTATTAAAATATTTTTAATAGTATAAGTTATATATACAAATTTCAAACATTGTAAAATTACTTATATGTTTTTTGGTCTAAAAAAAATCATAAGAGATGAGGAATTACTCGGGAGAGGTATATTAATCAAGTTTTCTTTTTAATTGAAGAAGGGCATTTTGGTGATTTAACAACATTCAAAAATCCCTAATTAAGTCTCATGGCCTAATTAGGAATTTGCTAAAAGTGTAGGCCTAAATCTGAATTTAGGTATTTCGGCTGGATTTAATTGGGATTCTCCCTATAATTTACTCTTATGTAGAGGTTATATGATTTTATAAAGTAAGTTGTTAACGGATACTGCTTAGGTTGTTAACGCCCTCTCATTGGGTTGTTAATAGTCGCTGCTAATGTTGTAAATCGCAATAACAGAGCAAATGTGAATTTGGAATGTGAAGGGCAGTAATGTCATTTTACAAGTAAAATATATTACTCTGAGGTCCCTTGGGACCTGTCAGTGATTTTGACATTTTGTAGAACCTTAGATGAATAAACTGTCTTCTGTAGGACCTAATTTTCCCTTTAATTAATTGGATCTGTGCAGTGCAAACTGCGAAATCATTTGTTAAATAACAAGAAAAGACAGATATGTCAGAAAAATTAATTCAATAACATTTAACTGTAAAAAAAATGAAAAAAATCTAAATATTGCTTTAGACAACTGTGAATTCAAAAGTGCCAATTAAGTTTCAAGTTTCCCTCTCAGTTTACAGTTGACACTTTCATTTCTATCTGTTATTTGTAATTCATCTCTTAAAAGGCTTTTTAAGATCCAAACATTATTAAATTAATCATTTAATTTGAGACTTACTGTAAAGTTTTCTTACATAACGGTTCCACTTTGAATCACCCGATGGCCAAGCTATACGCACGTGAGGTTAGAGATCTTATCATGTACAATTGATTCATCACTCTTGATCATGATCAGAGAATCTTAAGGTTCTGTTTAGTTTCCTGTTTTGGAAACAATTTTTCAGTCAAGTGTTTTGCAGAACAAAAAAAATAGAAATCTAATTTTAAAAATAAAAAACTCAAAACAACTTTTATATGTTTTGTTTTTTTTAACCCTATTTTTTACTCGCAATCACACTCTTCACTTTAACCCTCACACTCATCCACTTCATTTTTTAGTCTTTCAATTTTCTGTCTCGTTGTATTCTTTAATCTTTCTCTCACATTCTATCAATTCTTCAAATTAATTTTAAAAGCAATTATTTCAAACGAGTTTTTATGTACGTTTTGTTTTCAAACATAATTTTTTTAGAACAATTATCCAAGCATTTCTTTTTTAGTTTTCAAAACTTGTTTCTAAAAACTGTTCTATAAAACTATTCAAAAAACATTTAAAAAGAAAAAAGAAAAAGGAAACAAACAAGGCCTACGTGTCAGCCAAGCCCATCACACTGATACATGTTTATCACATTCTTTGAGAAATCATGTAGGAAAAGGTGACATGAAAAAGGAGAGCTCTTCCTTCCAAGTTTTCTCTTGAAAGTTCTTTAAACTTCATGGTGTGCGAGTAGATAGTTAGAAGATCTTCTTGGAGCTTTTGGTTTGTGTTGTTTTTTTTTCTTCTTTTTTTCAATTGAGTGGTTTATCTTGTTGCTGGTTATTTGACTTCTCTGCTCTGGGTTTGTTTTCTGCTAGATTTTCTTGCTTTTGTGGCGGTGCTGGTTTCTTTTTTGGGTTAATTTCCTTCTTTCAAGATGATTCTACCAACTAGAAGTGAGAGACACAACTGTGAGCACTTCTTTTTTCTTAAGGTGTTAATTATATTGAGGTCAAAATCACGATAATTTCAAAAGAAGAAAGTTAATTTCCCTAAAACATCTGATAATAATTTTATACCAGAGATATGAAAAACAAGATTTTTTTTTTCAATTTTCTATGTGTACGAAGTTTGATTAATAAAACTTGTACATCTTATCACCGAAGAAAATAAAAATAATTGTACGTGCATTGATCTCATTAATTATTAATTTACTGTTTTTAAACTTGAATCGCTGGCCTGTAGCCTAATAGAGCATTCAGTAGTGATGAGCAATACACAGACACATATCTTTTAATTATGTGTATTTATTGTTTTAAGAAATTAAAAATTAAAAATTTTACATTTAGGTACAAATTAAGTTTCCTTTAATAAATAAAAAATTACAATATTAACAATAAAATAAATTAAATATAAGCTTTCCAACTTTAAAATCAAAAGAATACTGACATTGTTCTAGAGTCGTCATATTACCAAACAAAATTTCGGTTTTATCTTCGATCATATGTAACCATAATATGTGGGATCTCAAGAAGATGACCTACAAATTTCATATTGGCATTAACAGAATATCTTCTTCTGTATATCTTGAATAATTGCTTTGACATCATTTGTCAGGTCATCTTCCATCTATCAGGTTTGATTGATAAAGCAATCAGCAATATAAATCCTCATTCTCATTGCAAACATAAATATTCAAATGAAGTTTTAATATACACTTTTCTTGTATCATTATCAAGTATGTGCATTTTTAAAGCTGCCAAAAGGGAAAAAAAAATGGCCATAAGCATGTATATACGAATCACCTCCTGTATCCCCTACATGGAAACTTACTTCTAATATGGATAACCGATTGGATTAATTTAATTTGATGGCTACAAAAATTGAAAGAATAGAAGAGGACGTGTGTGTGTGTGTGTAATAGCTTTTTAGAAGAGCTTTTCTGTGGCTACAAGGAGCAGAACTACTTTTCTGTGGCTACAAGGTGCGATTTCTATTGTCAACAAAACCTGGTACAAGAAATCGTTTCACTAGTTAATTACGAGTATACTGCCCACACTGGAAACAAAGTCAGAGGACACAATCAAATCCCAACATTATACATACAAAGCTGGAAATTTACTACACAACTTGGAGGATAGAAATTATGGTTTGAACAACCGTGAGAAAGATGAGTATAATTGCAGCAATAGAAGCAACAGTTTGCCAAGGTGTACGGCAATAATCATGTCTTAGAGTTGCCCACAGCTCATGCCAAGGATCTTGACAATAGGCATTCAACTTTTGGCAAATATCAAAGTATTTCGAGTTGAAAGTCAACTGATTGACATTTCCCAAAAGACCATTAAATAATAAAGCAACATTATTCGTACCCCCTACATGGTTGCTGACTATTTTCTTGTGAATAAGGAGATCCACATCTTTTTGTGTGTCTATTAGACAATCCAATACAAGAGCATAGTCAGTAATGTAAGCAGCACAAGGATAATGACACTCTTCTAATGCTATCATATTGCGAAACACAAGTTCAGTGTTATCATCCACCAGAAATTGTGGAATTTCAAGAATATGTCCTGAAAATTTCATGTCTAATAAGCATTTGCTCTTACTAGCCTTCAACTTTATGCCTGCTTCTTGTAATGCATTTGCATTGTATAAAAGACGATGACTTCCATCCACTGATATTAATTGTTGTGCAGACATTTCTCCTTGTAAGTATAATGATCTAAGAAGATCTGTAAAATGCTTTACCTCAACATCAATATTTGGCATTAATTTTGTTCCATGATAATACTCAAAATACTTATACGTGAGCTTATGAAAGGAAGGGAGGCTACCACGACGCTCATCAGGAAAGGCTCTATCGAATAGCTCTTCAATAACAAAGAATGGAAGTTGATTCTCAAGTAAACACAAATCCTGCGATATAGAACTTACTAACCAGAGCTGCGTCAGTATAGCATCGTTGCCATGATCCCTCTTGTAGGCCATGATGAAGAGTTCAATGATGAAACCAGCATCCATTAACGTCAATTTCACAAGTTCTTCTTCACTAAGGTTAATGGTTTCTGAATAAGAAGCACGGACTTTTGGTTCTAAATGTTTCACACATCGAACCAAATCATCCAAGCTTGACATAGCTCTTCGAGCAAATCTTTTGAAAAATATTTGTTTATGCCTTTCCATGTCCTGCAGCCTCTCATTACGGTAATGGAAGGGACCAATTGAAACAACTTTTGGAGTGTAAGCCTCTTCTTTAAGATGACGGTGCACAATGGGCACTCGGTAGATACAACAGTCGGGTGACAAAAGACCATCTCCGCAATCTTGAATCATTTCTTTGATGTCTATAGCCAGCTCATCTTCAACCTTTGAAGTTTGATTTAGAATGCAAACTTGAATTATACAAGTGATATATATTTATATGTGTGTGTGTGTGTAAAGAATCCCCCATTATAAACATGGGCTTTTTTGCCGCGTAAAGCTTGACGGTTGAATAGGAAAACAGGGCATATAGGTTGAGGCGGAAGTTGGGAGGATATCTGACTGACAGTTGTTATTTTGACCATCAAGTTTATCGACAAAATATTTGTTGGTTAAATAAAGGGAAAATTAGAGAGAGGGACCTAGTGGGAATAATTTTTCCTTAAATAAATAACCATTAAACGGGTTTTTTTAAATAAAAAAAATTGGTTACCTACTGACAGTTATCATCAAATAATTGAAGACAAAATGTGAGTTTTTTTTATATAAATAACTGGTTTTTTTAATAATAAGTTGACAACTTTTTCATTTTAAAATCTAGTTTCAAAAACTTATTTTCATTTCTAAACTTCTCAATTCCAACTTATTTGGATAAAGGTCAAACAAAGATAAAGACTTTGACTTACATTTCAGAATCTCAAATACAGTGTCAACGATGCAAATTTAAAACTTTCAAATAATAATTTTTAAATAGAAAAATTATTTTTTCAAAAAATTAACAACAGATGCTAATTTAAGCCTATACTTTTAACAAATTCTTAATTAGTCCAAAGAAACCTAATTGGGAATTTCTAAATATTGCTAAAAGACCAAAATACTCTTCATAATTAAAAAGCCTAAATTTAGTTTTAATTCTTTTAATTGAATTTAACTAACATGTTTTTTCTTTAAACATTATCACATGAAAATTTGGCCAAAAACATTATCATATAAAAAACAAAAAAAAAATCACGATTATGGCCAATAAAAAATAATTGAAAATTCAAGATAAAAAAAAGTACATAATTTCTAGATATCTATAGAATTGCAAAAATATGAGAACTACTAAAAATTTTACGATTTCAAATGTAAAAGATTAACAAGATCAAATTTTTTTTTTGTCAAAATCTAAATTATGTTGTTGATAACAACAGATTTTTATTCTCATAAAATTGTCTATAACTAAAACCAGACAAGGCCAAAGAAAAAGGTCAAAGAGAGGGGGGGGCTACAATGGGGTATTACACACAAGCAAATCTTAGAAGGTGCGATCAAATTAAAGGGAATGTAGAAATTAAGAAAAGCCATCACGGATGAAAGGAAAACGAAATAAGACTAAAGAAGTGTAATAATAGAGGAATTATACAAACAGAAGCAACCTCAAAAATTGTAAGCAAAAAGAAAGCAAAGAAAATAATAAGAAAAGGCTTCATAGTTGAAGAAAGAGTAGTAAAGAATGGAATGACACATACTTGTTGTTGTTCCAAGCTGTTGGTGAATAAGAAAACTGGTGACTGTTGCTCCACCATTTGTTGATCACTCTCAGAGGCTCTGTCTCTTCGGCCCATGACTTTAGACATCAGCCAGCGGGGAATAGATAAAGCAAGTGTTGCTGGAGAAACTGAGGCTGCCCCACCTGCTCTTTTTGCTTTTCTTGTGCTCACCATTGTTGGTACTCTTGCACTCTCCATTGATGGTACTCTTGGTTATATAATAGCCGAAAATCGAATAATATGAAATAAATTATTGAATGATTTATTTGCCAAGAGGCTGTGATCTATTCTGTGGTAATATTGAGAACGGCGAGCGGACGTGAAGGAGGAGAAGGAAGTGCATCTCTACTCTGTTATGCTCAGCAACTCACACCAGCAGAATCACCGACATTAGTGTCAAGCAAGAGAGAATCATATATAGCAACACGCAGGGGGCTATGTCTAGGGGAAAGATTCAGAGAGGATTGACAACTCTTAGAAATTGGTAGAGGTGGATGGAGATGAAGTTGAAGACCCACTAACTGATTTGGAGATAGGCCATAGAGAAAGAGGTTTCTGCCAAAAAAGTAAAGATGAGAAGTTTGAACGAAATGGAAAAGGTAAGTACTTTGAATTTTAAATTTCGAAATTGAAAGGACATGGAGGGAAAAGAAAACAATTTAATCTTACACAGAGCCCAATATGAGCTGGTTCTATTCATTTGAACAGCAAAACGTGAGAGGAACCGGCTTGAATGATTTTGATATCAATCAATCAATTAAAATATTAAATAAAAAATTAAAACCAGGCTAAGCTACTTCTATCTTCAAACTGGCTCCTCACTTAAATCACTGTGTTATGAACAGTACCAGCTTATGAACAGTGTGCCAGCTCCTTGCATGTGGCTACGTGCATTCACTCTGTTTTTGCTCAAAAAAAACTAGCATTAATTCCCCCATACGATGCACGGGATGAATTTATTTCAATATACCTAAAATCTCTGCTTATTACAATTTTTATCGTCACAAAAGCATTAACACTGTATAATTACACCCCATGTACTGACAATGGTGTTCTAATTATCATGAAATGAGTTAAAGCTCTATTTACCAGCTTTATAACCTTATGCTTCCTTCCTTAAGATCAAACCTTATCAACAAAACCTTCATTCATAAATAGTCCATAAGGAAACAATTATATTGATAAAAAAATAATAATGCATATCTCATATTCTAATCCACTCGAATTGTAAGCTGTCAAGTTGATTTTTCAAAAACCAATATCACCCTATTTCATTAATAATTGGTAGCAACTATCAAAAGCACATAATTATACATGGGAAGAATATACTCATGGTATACCTAAACAAAGTTCATTATTTTAATTTTTAAGGTTCAATCCCACACTGAAGTAGTTGGCCCAAAAAAAATCCCACACTGAAGTATAATAATCATAACCATTAAATTTTATCTAATTAATCTATTGTGAAATATGTATTCAATGATTTTACTTTTCTCGTGCAATGTGTAGGGACATTGAGAATTTATGACATTTGACTGTTGAATATTATAAATGATGATTTTGTATAAAAAAAAATTTTTGGCTACACTTCTGCAAAAGTTTATTTTTGATGTCAATATTTGCATTTTATTAAAAAAAAAAAAACGTTTGGCAAGATAATGACCATAATATAATTAGAAAGGATTATATTATTGCATAAGTAGGGTTGTGATCTCTTAATTAACCATTTGATCTCTGCGAAAACGTTATTTAATAACAAAAAAATCGTTCCGGTTACGGACTAAGAAATAATGTTTTTTATGGTATTTTTTCAATCTCATGTCTTTATAGTTGTATGGTCTCAAGACTCAATCCTTTCAGAAATAAAATAGAATAGAATCTCAAGATGATCCTAATGGTGAAAAATATAAGTTCTTTAGAGGTCAAGCACTCTTATGAGACAAGTAGGGTAGTGGGTCCATCTTCATTAACATGTATATGGATTGCAATATCAATGTCAAGTGACATAAAACAACAAAGGAAAGTTATTATTGCTGAGAATTGCTAACAGAAATGGACATAAAAACCAAATTTGACATAAGTTTTAAAATAAAGCTGAACACATGAAGTTATTATTCTTAAGAAGAGTTTTCAGCAAATTTAGAACTGAAATCCAAGACTGCTAACTTTTTTAGTGGCAACTCCATGACCTATTAGAAATATATGTGTCAACACTATCTGACAAAGATCTGAAAACATTCCTGCTGCTGCTGATTGCTATTCCTAGAGACTCCAAGAGAGCTCGGTCATCAGCTCTTGCAAGTGTAGATCTTATCACAAGGCCATCAAAGAATGGATTATCTCTAGAATGAATATATGTACAATGCACATTGTGAAAAGGTCTTTATGCTATTATACACTGAGACAACTATCAGGCATCTACAAAGGCAAAATTTTTGTCACAAAGCACGTGCAAAGAATTATTGGGAAAGAAAAAAGAGTTCAAACCAAACAATTAAGATGAAAAGCTTGATGAAAAGTGATAGCTTGAGAAATTAATTATTCCATGCAAGAGAAATTAATGAACCACTTCTAGGACACAGCTTCAACACAATCTCATCAACAGATTGAGGAGCATTTAATTAGAGCAACATAAGGACATAAGAATTTTGGTTTTCGGAAATTTTATTTTCTACCAAAAACATACGTTGAGTTTCATCTGGTAATATTTCTATTGAAAGTATTCATCTAGCGTGAAACCACAAACACAACACCCAGCGCATAATGGTTCAGATGATTGATTTAGCAAAAACCCTTCAAGCAAGCAGAAATTCTAATGGAAAAAAATTAAAAAAGATAAAAATAACAGTCCAGTCAGTATTTTGATGGCATGTGTGTATGCTTCCTCAATTTATTATACTGTAACAGGAAAAAGAAAAATGCCTATGAACTCTGAATCACAGAAAATGGCTTGAATAAAATTTTCACTTCCATCCCCTTCTTTTCATTCTCATAAGACACTAAGAATACCTGCACACCCATACAGACATATACGCGTGTATATATGCATACAAAAGAATCATATAATCAAATAACATATAACCCAAAAATACATAAATATATAAACTAACAGGATAATTTCTTATACCTCTTTCAATTATCTGAACCATCTGTTCTAACAAAAAAGACATATTGAGTTAACGATAGAGTCAAGCAATCCTAGCCCGATGCTCTCAAGTGAAAGAAATCTGAGAGACATTACTTAGTAAGGAGGGTCAAAAAGCTTCAATGGCTTCCTAAGAGTAAATAGTACATCTAATGGGGGGAAAAAAACAAAAGACCGAGATAGGGAGAGTGAGCAGAAGCAGTCCTTGAAAAACGAAAAATATGAGAAATTAAAAAGAATTTAAAAAATCCCACCTTCGAAACCTCACATTGCTTCTGTTGTCCTTCTTCCAGCACAAAGTGCTTGAATCATCAGTTCATGTGTCCTCTGGTCTACTACTATTGAATCTCTATTGGTCATTTTCTCAAACACTTGGCGTGCATCTTCAAGCATAGCTTCGCTTTTTTTTCCTTTCCATGATGACTGGGAAACTGCAGGGGCAGAAATCAACAATCAACAATAAAGATTAAATTCCAGCAGTATTAAGAAGCAATATAAATGCCTGACTCTTAAAAATGAAGAATGGAGAGGGAAATGGAAAAAGAAGACGGAGAAAAGTTTACACTGCCGTAAAAGCAACTTCTAGCATCAGTATTACCACAAGATACGATTCAACAGACAGAAGAAGTGAAGCGTCTCTGGCGACAATCTCCGACGACTTGCAAACTTGGGAGTTGGAAGCAGAACTGAGATGAAAAAAAAAGATGGAACACGAAGCAAAAAAGGGAGGCAATGAAGAGACGATTTATGCTCTGCTTGGATGAGAAGAATAATTGAGAGGAAAGAAAATGGGAGGAGAGAAAATAGAGGGAAGAAAAAATTGGAGGAAAATTGTGACCATCCCTCTTACTTGGATAGATGAGAGAAAACAGAGAGGAAAAAAAATTAGCATATATCTAAATGACTAAAATATCCTTATCAAAATATATCATATTTATAATTAAATATTACAATAGAAAAATTATATTAGCATTAACATCATCAAATAATTTAAAATCAAGTTATTTGGTTTGTATATATTTTCAGATTATTATATTTTAAAACCAAATTATTTAATAAAAATATTGTTTTAAGATGAAAAAAAAGTTGAATAACCTTTTAAATATAATAAAAGAAAATAAATATGGAGAGGAAGAGAGATGAGGGGCAGTTATGGAAGTTTTGTTTTCCTTCCCAAATCTCTCCATATGTGGAGAGAAAATTTGGAGAGAAAATGAGATATGGGGCCCACCTTATTTTCTCCTCCCACATTTTCTCTCCTATCCAAGCAAGGGAAAGTTTATTTCTCCTCATATCTTCCTCTCTAGTTTTCTTTCCTTTTCAATTTTCTCTCAATCCAAACAAACAAGGGATTAGGGTTTGTTTAGTTGGAGGGAGGGGAGGGGAGGGGAGCCCCTCCCCTCATTTGGTTAAAAATTTTGAAGGGGAGGAGAGCTAAAATATCCCCTCCCCTCCCTCTCCCATTTTGGCTCCCCTCTAAATTGGGGGTTTTTGGAAGGGAGTCAAAATTTTAGACTATTATGCCCATATAATTTTTTTAATATTCCACTTCTACCCATAAAATATATTATTATAATATTTATTTCAAATGAAAAATATATTATCCTAAGTAAAAATATATATTATTATAATTAAAAATATATTATAAAAATTATTTAAAAATAAAAAATTATTTAAATAAAAATTATAATATTATAAAATTAATTGTTTTTTATAAATATATTATTTATTAAATATATTTTAAAGCTGGAAAAAAAGATAGCTTAAAGAGAATAAAATTTTATTTTTCTTAGAGCATATAAAATTTGTTAATTTGATTGTTTTAAATATATTATTATATTAATTAGAATAAAAAATTACTGTACCAATTTTTTAATACACATATTAACATGATAAGATTGAGTTTTTATTAAATTATATGATTTAAATTAAGATGTAAATTAATTTATACAATATATCAATAAAAAACATAAACTAATATGTAAGGGTAAAAACATAAACTAAATTAATTTATATAATATACCAGGTGCAGAGGTGACTCAGGCGAGAAAGCGTGTTGCAAGGAGAAACGTGTTGCAAAATTTTACTATATTTTCAGGGCAAGTAAAAATATTTTTGTTACTACATCAAAAAATTATTTATATTATAATATTGTTATATTGTTAAAGATAAAAATTACCACAAAAATTGAAAGATTTAAATTTTTAAATTGAATAAAATTCAAATAATTTATGTGTGTATTAATTTTTAATTTAAAATTAATAATATTAATGAGTAATTTTATATTTAACTTGCGAAGGAAAAAGCATGAGAAATCAAAAATTTGCAGACTTTGAATTTTGAAATGAAAAAAAGAGCAAAGATGGAGATGGAGGGAATTTTAAATTTTAAAACGCACATCTTTACCTTAGGAAAATGACAAATAAAGAAGTCTAAAAATGTGAAATGCCAAAATAGAAAGCTTAGCAAATGTATTGACAAATTGGGAAGGGTTGCCTGATGGGAGATTATGCAAATGTTGATCAATTATCAAAAAGCCCTTCTGTCAGAGTTTGAAAGCAGAGAGAGAGAGAGGCGCGAACTGGCCACTCGTGCTTCTCGGTTTCTCGCTTCCACCATCCCCATTGCTGCCCTAAAAACGCCAGCAAGTTAGATAGTTGATGACCCCGACATAGTGTGTGCGTAAGAGAGTAGAGGAGTTCAAAGTGGAAGGCTATTCTGTTTGAAAGGCGAATGTCGTCGGCTCTGTCTGATTGGGTGGAAGGACGAAGGTTGGTGGTCGGTGATTCACCATTGTAGTTAACAAACATCGGTGGTATTTCACTGAGGTAAGTTTAGGGATTTAAGTTTCATGCTGTGGTTGACGTTTCTGGGTGAGCGGGAAAAGCAATGATTGGGCAATATTTAGAAATGACATGATGAAGTTTGTGAATGACAGGAATGGTGATTAAGGGTTTATTCTGAGTCTTTGTGGCATGCTATTTGTTTTTTATAACGAAGTTGAGAGCTGTGACATTAGGAAAAAATGGGTTTTCAAATGAATAGGAAAATTGTCTACTTGACTCGAAAGATTATATGAATGAACTGGAAATGACAATAACATACTGGTAAATGACTATGAAGGAACTTGAAATGACCATATTCATAGTAATGACCTTACTATCAGTCTGTAATGGCCATATTAGTAATGACAATAAAGAAATTGGAAATGACCATATTTATAGTAATGACCATATTCATAATAATGACTTTACTATCAGTCTGTAATGACCATATTAGTAATGACAATGAAGGAACTAGAAATGACCATATTCATTATAATGACCATATTCGTAATGGCAATGAAGGAACTGGAAATGACCATATTTATTGTAATGACCATATTCTTAGTCTGTAATGACTATATTCGTAATGACAATAAAGGAATTGGAAATGACCATAACATATTTGGAAAGAACTAGATATTTAGTATATGTATAACAATTATGACTTAATGACTATACATTGATGACTCTGCAGAATTATATGAGATGGTGTTGGAAGAAGGGGAAGGGTTCACAAACAAAGGAGTACACAGTGGGCTTGTGTTGTTTAGAAGGGACTATATGGAAAAACGAGGGGAGAAGTGTAAAAATGCAAGAAAAGAAAAATTGAAGTGGGGAAGGCATGGAAGGCACTGAGTCAGGAAGAGAGAGATAGATATAATGAGAGGGCAAACAAAACGAAGCTAAGGAAAGTTGAGAAGAAGAAGTATGATGTTTTCTTGTACACACGGTGCTCATTGCCTGGATTTAAGTTATTGGCTGAGTATGTGAAGAAGAACAAGCGGTTAAGGCAGAAAGTTGAGAGGATGAGATTTGGGAACTTGCTTAATGTGAATGTAAAGCAACTTCCACGTGATCTAGTTGTGTCATTATTGAGATCCTATGGCCTACCAACACATTTTTTTTACTATTAGGGGGTAAGGGGAGGCAATTGAAGCAAAAGATACTTATAAGTTTCTAGGTGTATCTCACGATGGAGATGAAGTCAAATCTTATATTGGTGAGGATGACCCAATATATAAGAGGTTAAAGGACACATATTGGAATGTCCTATTTACCCAGATACTGAAGAGGATATTATCTAGGATAGAAAACAACAATTTTGAGTTCCTATTTATGCTTTACACAATTGGAGGTTTTTTATGTCTTGAGCCAAGCACAACTGTATATTTAAGTTTGTTGAAAGTGATGCGTCACATGATGGATGAGTTTAGAAAATATGATTGGTCAACATACATAATTAAGAACTTTGTGGAAGGACATGGGAGACTTTGTGAAGATGACAAAGAAAAAGAAGAAGAAAGGAACTTACAATGTTAGAGGGTGTCTTTATTTGCTGCTAGTAAGTCAATATTTTTATTAGTCACTATAATTTTGTTTTATGTTATTGTTGCAGAAGTGTGACCTATATTTATCTGGTTTTGCAGCTGTATTTTGCTGAGCGTTTCCTTCTAGGGAAAACTGTTGACTAGGGTTCAACAAGCCCCATTGAATTTTGGACCGAGGAGAAGATAAAGGAAAGGGTGGAGAAAGAAAGAGGTAATGTCACACCTTACTTATATAGTATCTTAGCAGTCATTTAGAACCATTCCAAACCACTTTGGATGGTCTTAAACTTAAAAATTTCAATTTGGACGTTAATTTTCGGAAAATTACTGTTCACTGTCCAGTTTTCAGATTACAGGTCCAACTTTGAAAAACCATAACTAATTCTAGAAAAATCGTATGGAGGTGTTCCAAAATTCTACAGAAAGCTCTTTCAATGCTCTTTAAGGGAAAAATATTCAACTGAACTCATCCTCACTGAAAACGTACAGTTTATTCGATTAAGATTACTATTCGTTTGGAAAAATCTGGACTTTCCAGATTCTGCGCCTTAACTTTGAAAATTCATATCTCTTCGTATACAGATACAAATGAGGTGATTTAGCACTCATTTTGAAGCTTGGGATATGCATTATAAGTGTACCAAATTTCGTAGCTTAACTCATTCATATGGTAGGTCAAACTGAAGCTTGAAATTAACTGCTTCAGGACCTACGTTTTATCCCTTAATATCTCTTTATTTTAATTCTTTTTATTTCTTTGACATACATAACATGGGCTTAATCTTTCTCATTCATACTCATATACTTTCATTCATGCCATAAACATCCTAAGCATATACATTGAAGTAATGGCATTCATAACATAACTTACAGCATAGGAGAATTATGCATTGAATAATAACATCAATCATTAGCATTAATAATTCTCCACTTCTTCTCCTTGCTTCTCATGCCCTTAGTGCCCATCATTGATTTGACCTAAATGGTTGGTTAGGGAAGGGGTGAGATTCGGGGGAATCTCAGTAGCAAACAATACCACATAATCATGCTAGATGGATGCTAATGCACTACACGCAACTTGTTTATTCTCTTGTTCATTAGTGACATACTAGCATACTCAAAGCTAACTTCTTGATGCATGGCCATGGAGACATAATCTACTCATCATGAATAGCAATTACAGCAGCTAAAACATGTCACAATAACATTCAATAACATGTACACGGCAACACACAAGCATACAACATCAAGCAATGACAATAGGTAAGTTCACTACCTTGCACCTCAAGCCTTCCTCTTACTTTTCCTTTGACTCCCTTGACTTTCCAACCATGTTAGCTTTCGGTCAATATCATCAAACATCCTCTTGGATGTTCCAAAGGTCCTAAACATAGTCATAATGATCATACAATCTATTAGGACCACTAGATTACATAAAGTTCAAAGCTAGCTCTCTTGAATCTCAACCCTTTCTCTTAGTCTTAGGGTTTTCTTTCTAGCTTTTCTAACATAAATCTCATCATTTCCCATCCTTATGATCCATTTCTTGTCAATTAGGACCACTTTAGATGGCCTTAGATTCAAGAAGATCAAATCTGGAAATTTTGGTTCACGGGTACTGTTCACGCAGAATCTCCAGAATTTTTGCTCAACTTTGAAAATTCATAATTAAATCTATAAAAATCTAAATTGAGTGCTTCTAAGTCTCACTGAAAGATGATTAAGTTAAATTTAAATGAAAAATATTTTTAGAAACCAATTCTATTCTGAACAGTACCAGAATTGTACGGAACTCGACACCCTTCCAAAAGCTTAACACTGTTTCCAGATTTCAAACCTTAACTTTGAAAAATCACCATAAATCGTACACATATCCAAATGAAGTGTTCTACCCATGGATTTAAAGCTCACAGAGTGTACTTTAAGCATGCAAAATTTCAGAATTAGATACGTACAGTAACTAATTCGAAATAGGTATCAAATCAGATGTTACAGCCACCACATACCTTGATCTTGAAGCTTGAACTTTGTTCCTTCTTCTTGGCCTTCACCCCTACGTTTTTCTCTCTAAATTTTGGCAGAGTTTCCCCTCTTAAACTCATGTTGGCTGAAAATATGAAGGGGAAGAGGCTCTATTTATAGCCAAAAAAGTTGGCTTGAATGGACCAAATGCCCTTGGTGGCTAATAGAAAGGGTAAGGGCAAATTTGGAAGTTCAAGTGGACTTTTGCATCATCATTGCATCATCTTATTACATCATGCTTACCTCAACCTTCTAGAAGATGCCAAGTGTCATGAAAGTGGTGGAGGAAATGGGAGATTAGATCCTAACCGTTGGATCAAACTTGTTTCATAAGCTTCCTCCGAATTTACTTGGCCCACGTTTCTTCGGCTTTCTTTATGGCCTTTCGGAGCTCAGAAAATTGTTCTGTCTGCTTTATAAATTTCCTTTAATTCTAAAGAATATCTATGAATTTTCTTAGGCCATAACACTTCCTTTAAATCTTGCATAAAAATTCATTTACCAAAATACCCTTTTATCGGCAAAACCGGCTCTTTAATTTATTAAAGCCACTCCACTGGCCTTTTGGTTGCGGGACTAATTTTATAAATTAGTACAACCTTTCAACCATTTAACCTTATTTTTGTATACATTTTTGAGGTCTCTTGCTATTTTAAATAATTACCTCAAACAGTATACTTTTTACGGGTCACAACCTCATAAATTCCATTTAAGCTGTCTCAAGGGTATTTTCATCTTTCCTCTTCATAGAAGAGTCTTAGAATATTATTTCCCATTTTCTAGGATTTTCTTAGAATTTTCTGTACCCTCTTCCACTTTTACCCCTGTTGGTCATAACTTTCAGAATTTACAGTTTAGTCCCTGGTTGGACTTAACTTCATATAATCCTCTCTTTGAGGCTTCTAACTCAACCTTTGGCCTATATCTAGTCTCATTTCTCTCTCTGGGCCTTCGAGACTTTACTGGAGCCTCTAACCTTAATTATACTCGAGCCCCTGAAAACTTTTACTTTGCAGTTTAGTCCCTAAAACTGCTTTAGCTTCCTTTCTCGTCTTTGGGACTTCCGCTCACAGAGGTCTGGTAACCTATTTAATTTAGGCTATTTCTGGAACTTCTAGGCCTAAAAGTCTGGATGTTACAGGTAACAGCATCGGAATATTGTATGGAACCAGTGGCAGTGAGATTTACTCAGCAGGGGATGGTGACAATTCAATTTTGCAATCTTTAGATCCGACATGTGGGAATTTAAAAAATTTAGCTGACCTGAGCTTAAGTAAGTCTATTGGCAAAGTTGTTACTAGAGATGACAAGACTTGATTAGCAAATGACCAGTCAGATACTGGCAATGATAACAGTGATCAATTTGTTTGATATCTTCATTTACTATGTATGCAGGCATTGAAGGAGTTGAGGGCTCATTTCATGAAGAAGCTTGAAGAAAGCCAGAGGATGTTAATAAAGGCTCTTGATGATGAGCTAATGAAAGTGTAGATTGGATTGAACACCAAAGTGAAGGGGATGGGGAATGAGAAAGCCACTACTAAAGAAGGGGGTCAAACAGTTGGTGTGCAGGTGGTAACGTTGCTGAAGAAGTTGAAGACGTTGACCGAGTAATGGAGAAGATTACAAGAGAGGTTGTAGCGGGAAGTGGGGATGAGGAACTTAATGAGAATGACACCAGTAAAGGAGATGATGAGAAGGATGAGGATGAAGAAGAACATGACCTTCATGACAAGGAAGGCGGTCATGATTACATGGTTGAGGAGGTGGAAGATGAGGGTGATTGTGATGGTCGTGGAGGTGATGACGATGACGATGAGGACGAGGATGACCATGATGACAAGGAAGGAGGTCATGACTATGTGGTTGAAGAGGCGGAAGATGACGATAAGGAGGTTGAGGATTCATATGATGAGGGTGAGGAAGGCACACATGCAAAGACTGCAACCCCTACCAATATTCCTTTGTTGTTGGACTATGAATGGGAGAGCAATGACAGTGGGGAGGAAGCAGGACTTGAAAAATCTACTGAACTGAGGAGGTCAACAAGGGTAAAGAGTTTCACAATTAAATCTCCATGGATGGAGTTCAAGGTAGCTCCGAGGACAAAGAAGCCAAAGGAGGAAAGGGAAATTTTTTTCACTTTAATATCCCGTAGACCCAAGAATGAGGAGGAGGCAAAGAAATAAGTATATCCCTGGTTAGCCTGAGTTTTAAATGACATGATATGTACTGACAATGATAGCAATCGAACTGATAATAACAATAAACTATATAGGGATGACAAGTGATGATACCCCCAATATTATACTTTCTGTTACTGACATCTGACAATGTTTGCGAGACTATCATTAAAATATTTGATGAAGATATAGACCAATAACAGCTGTTTTTCCTGGGTAGAGTGAACAGAGTAAATAACAGGGTATTTTTGAATGCTCTGTGTCTGCACCTATGCTTATGTTTGCTAATGTTTGGTGAGATTATTGTGTAAGAATGATGTTTTCACTGTGCAATATAGGTGCTTAATTTGGCGTGCAAGGCAATGATAGAGGACATGAAGGTAGAGTTGGGGCCAGGGAAGAGGCACATCTTCAATGTGGATTTCATGGTAAGGTTACTTAATTCCAAGTCCAAATACCAATGACAACAATGGAATTGGAAATGACTTGTTCTTTGTTAATGGATTAACAATTTAATGTCATACAGAACATGATGGCACATGACCTGACCTAGAAAGCCCAAAAATGTAAGAAGCTCTTTCTTCCTGAGTTTGTTGGCTACAACTTAGGTGAATGTGATTTCATAATTAGTCTTGCTCTTGTTGGCCAACACTGGTTTTGCGTTGCCATTCAACCTAGCACATTGGATTTCCACGTATTAGACTCCATCAGTGACCATTTTGAAGCTAAGGACATGAAAAAGAAGAAGAAGGTTGTCATTAAGGACCCAGTAGAAATAGCTGTGGATGAATGTGTAAGAAAAAACTTATTGTGTTTACCTTAGTTTTTGAACTTTTAAAATCATTCAACTTTCTATGTTGGTCCTGAAGCATGGTGAACCACACCTGAATCTCTTTGCAAAGGAAGAGGTTTAATATTATCTTGGACTTGGTCAAGCTAGGACTGGTTGGGAAAAAGCCAATGTTTGAAACAATATTTGTAGAAGCTCCTCAGTAGAATAACCTGTCAGTCTTGTCAATTTCAAATTTTGTGTGGTAAATGAACATGTCAAAGACGTTAACTAACTATGTTGATATTGTTATATCCACAGGAGGGATTGTGGGTTGCATTGCATGATGTGACTGAGAAGATGGGAACCTGGTGTGACCCTTAACTACACAGAGGAATAAGTTGTTGGCTTTCGTCATGACCTGACATGATGGTTGGTGAATCATGAAATGAATGACAACCGTGACGAGGCATTGGATCTTATTCGACAACCACAACTAACCAAGAGAAGAAAGTCAAATAATAGGTATCTGTCCTAGGTGTCTCAATGTTAGGCTGATAATTCACTTGTTTTTTGTTAGATTGCTGTATGTAATGTGCATTGTAGGTTGACCGAATGTGTACTCTACCATGTGAATGAACATATTCTTATGCTTCACAGAGATTGGTGTCCGTAAATTTATGAATGTTGAGATGCATGATGCCAATTTATTCCCCAGTGACATTAATGAATCTAAGTTTAACCACACAAAAACAGATGATAACAACAGCCACGTTAGAAATGTGTTGTTGTTTCCATTTCTTTTGAAGTCACTCATTTTTACTTCAATATGTCATGTTGGTATCCATTTGAAAATGACAAAAACCAATTCGAATATAACAACAATGAAGATGACATAACCTGATCTTCATACATAACATCAATTTAACATAAACTGTTAGATTAGGCTACTTACATCAATGCCAATAACCAAAACAAATTTGAAAATTACAAAAACTAATTCGAATATAACAACAATCAAGATGACATAACCTGATCTTCATAAATAACATCAGTTTAACATAAATTGTCAGATTAAGCTGATTACATCACTACCAATAACCAAAACAAATTTGAAAATGACAACAACTAATGCGTCATTAACAAAAGATAACATCTCTATAACAGTAACTTGCTTTCATGTATTCAATGATAAGTGCACATTAAGATATTGGCTAAACTTAATGCTTCCTTGTCACTGATATTTTTATCACCTTACTTACAAAAAAAGTGTCTGTACCTAGCTCCTAACTACAACCCCGGTCTAAAAAAGTTGATAAGGGTGGAGCATACAACTATGTACACCAAAAAATGACACATCTCCACTATACTCGAAACTTTATGATGGGCTAGGATTTCTGCAATTCCTCCTTGTGTGTCCAGGTTAGTGGCATCTTCCACATTAGTATATCCATTTGTTCTGGAATTGTGATTCATCCCTATTTGTTTTTGGCTTTCCTAATGGTTGAGATGTTATGGGAGGTGGCAAGAATATTTACTCACCAGCATTTCCTATCCTATAGTAATCATTTGGGTAAGGCATGTCTGTTGTTACCACAGGAATCATACTGTGAGCATAAATATTTTCTTGTGATGACTTTTTATAGCAATTATCAACATAATCATAAACATTGCCATGGACAACCTTGATGGCTACACAAGCATAGCAACAAGGGATCCCCGTCATTTGCCCAGATCTACAACTGCATTGGTGTAGTCCAAGATCAACCCGATACTCTCCACGTGATGTTATCACCTTTGCTCTTTCCCCACCATAATTTTCAGCATACATATGCTCAGACCCAGCCATTATATCCATCACCTTACTGTCTATATTTGGACCAACACAATTCTTCCATTTGGTCATAGTCATATAGGAGGCATGCAGCTTTCTTGCTACTTTCTCTCGGTGCTCATGGATCAACTGGGGCACAATATGCTTTCTCTTATTGACTATCCATGCGTTGAATGATTCTTCAATATTACTTGTAATATTGTCCCATTTTTTATATAGGAACCTACTTCTGGCCCACCTATCTACATCCCCATGATTAATAAGCCAATCAAATAGCCTTGGAGAAAAGGCTCTCATGTCATCCATTGCTACCTCAAATTTCTCATCCATCGTTGCATATGCAATTTTATCCAATAAATGCAGTGCATCCTCCTTGGTCGGTCATTTGTTCTTGGTTGCCACTTATTCATTTTCATAACTTCTAAACTAAAATTCTTCTTAATGTGTCTATAACAAAAGGCATACCTTTGACCCCCAAAGATTGATGCCATTCCTACGATGATAGCATTGTGTCGATCTGATAAAATCGTCACTTTCACAAAACTCTAAATTTTTTTTATCATATAGAAAAGCCATGTTCAATCATCTAGTATTTCTCCCTTAACAATTGCAATTGCAATGACAGCAGCTTGTTATCTACATCATAAGTTGAACCTAATAACATTGTCCTCTTGTATGGTCCGCTTAAGTGAGTTCTATCAACATACAGAATATGCTTCGCATCATTTAAGAAACCCTCAATACATGACCCTAGGCTATGAAAACATGCTTAAACTAATTCCCAATAGCAATCCTTTTAGCCATGGTTTTCTCATCTGTTTCCTTTAGCCTTTGGCATATCTATAGTATGAGCATGTATGATTGTTTAGGCCTACCATATATGTCTTCCAACGACTTCTCTTTTGCTCTATAAGCCTATTTATATGTTAGATCAATCCCATACTCTCATTTCAACTTCTTCCTTATCTCAAAAGTGCACTTATCTATATGATCCCTCATCTCATCAATTATTATTGATGAGTTCAAACTAGCTCTTTCACTATGCATCAATTCCAAGCTATCTTGGGCAGAATGAACATGCCAATTTATAAATATCATCACTCGTAGCATGTCACAACTCTTCCCCACATGATTTGCACATAACTTCCATAAACAACCTTCAACTTTACACCTCATCGACATGAATTCCTTGTTATTCCTCACATACTTAGGCACAAACTTGTGTGCAGGTGCAAACTTGTATGCAAACACTTGAAATGCATCTGTACTTGGAAAACATTGACCCACCCTTGTAAAAAGTCCCTGTCCTCACACTGCTTATCTCACTACCATATATATCTTCAACTTCGATGGATGTATCCACATTAGGGGGCCTACTTCCTCCATCATTGTCACATTTACTAGTATGTTCTTCACTAAGCCAGCCATAATCATAACACAAACTAATGGAGGACGCATCCAGTTTCGTTTGCTGTGACATACCAATGAATCTCTCTATTCTGCATTCACAATGACAAGAGTCGTTAACATGAATGACAAGATGAAATTCATAAACGACAATAGTTAGGATAAACTTCCACTTACCTTTATGTATTGTTCCTTGGTTGGGGATCCCCCCACCCTTTTTCAGCCACATACACATGACCGTTGTTTCGTTGTATTGAAAAAAGTTATACATTTCAGCATTGTCATGAAGGTCAATCAATGTCTTCTCATCAAAGGCCACTGTGTACTTAATGTCATAATTTCTTCCATCACCACCAATCCACTTACATATCATTAGCCTCAATTCTTCAAGTGTTAGCCCATCCTTAATGCTTCTTAACATCATGCTACCTCCATTATATCTCACTTTACCTTGACCATTTGTCACAAATTTTTCTCCCACATGAAAATAATAGAACAGCTCCTTCCCATAAGATAACCGAGCTTCAAAATTCATTTTGTTTCATCACTTGCACGGATAATAGAATTGGAATGATTATATGACTTAACATTTAGCTTATCACTTCAATTTCACCAACATAATACCATCATCATCAACTTACACGACCAGATTAGGGTTTGACACATTCATGCTTATAATTTGCAACAAAACACTCATTTCTTTCTTGTCCACACTCATACTTCATTTTCTCAGAATCAATCCACTCTATTATTTGAATCCCCCTTCAACATTGTGCCTTTATTTAACACTAATCACTTTGACCCATTTGTGAGGCCATAAAACCCCTCTCCCTCAATGTTTTTGCTTCCCCGTATATTTACCCTCTGATTACCATCTTTCCCTACAAGTTCTATATACCTACACCATATCCTTGCTTCGCCACCCTCTCCACCTCAAAACCAGCCTCACATCGACGACATTCCCATCCAACAGGAAGAAGAACATGAATCAGTGCATAAAAGAGACAGAGAAAAGAAAGAGAAGAAGAATATAGTCATTGAATACTAACCTCACTTGCTTACTTCGTTCAAGTCTTACTTCACACGTTCATGCTCCTACGTTCATAGTCCCTTCCAACTTTTTCCCCTAGCTCCCGCCACACTTTTCATCTATCCACCAAAAATGTTGCTTATTTAGGTCATACAAGGGCTTTTTGGTAATTAATCAAGATTTGCATAATCCCCCATTAGGCAACACTTCCTAATTTGTCAATGCATTTGCTAAGCTTCCTATTTTGGCATTTCACATTTTTAGGTTTCTTTATCTGTCATTTTCCCCTTTACTTTACACAGATATTTGAAAAAGCGTGTCATATACAAAATGAAAAATGCACGCAGCCCAATAAATAAGTTGCTATTGTTCATAAGTTATTACTGTTCATAAAATAGTATTTTGAGTGAAGAGCTAATATGGAGGTGAAAATAAGCCGGCTAGCGGTTGATTTTTATTTATTATTATAGGTTGATTTTGGGCTTAGTATTTCAAATTTCAAGATTCGTTCCATCCTCCCATTCATCTTTTCTAAATTCTAATCTCTCCACTTTCTACTCTTTTTCCAGACACGTTTCTCTTTCTATTTTTACCCATCTCTTCCAAATTCCAAATTCAAATGGAAGCTTCAACCTCTCTCTTTCTCTTTTACTTAGATTGATGATTTTCTCATAGAAATCACCACTCCATTTCCTTTGGTTACAAACACTAGTGGCATGTTTGGTTGGATGACAAGAATCGGAATTACATATAATCATAACGCTAATGGTTAATTAATTTTTTTGGTTTGGGTTTTGTAACGTAAATAAGATTATATTTTGTAATGTTAATTACCTAAAGTAATTAATATAATGGGGATTACAATAGTGGGACATATGAATGAGGATTACAACATGTAAAAAGACATTTTTTGCCCCCACCTCCTTTATGGTCTCCCTAACCATACATCCACCTGCTCATGCATCTCTTCATCCACTACCCTCCTCCTCCATTTCCACCACTGTTGAGCTTCATCATTATGGGTGTCACAGCTTCATCTCCAATGAGTACCGCCACTCATTAAACTCCTGCCATTCATCAATTTCACCACCACCATCAACTTCCCTACTTAGCAATGGTCATTAAGTTTAGGAATTGAGTTATTTGGGTTTTATGTATAGACCTTGAAAACCATAAACAAAAACAGACTAGAAAAAGTGGATAAAATAGTAGCGACAAAGAAAAGCTATGGCTACTCACTTGAACCAACCTTTTTGGCCATACAAATCATTAAGCAATGAATCAATTAGATAATGGTAGTACTTGACCCTTTTCATTTGGATTAGAAGGAAACAAAACAATTTAATGACATTTAGAATCAGTAATATATATACATTGACTTTAGCGGCCCTCTACCTTGTTTGTCGTCATAGTCCTAATTCCTCTTTTGTTTTCCACCCATTTTTGTTTTTAGCCTTTTGAATCATTTTGCCTTGGTTATGTTTCTAGACATTGGTTATGGCAACAAGCAATAAAGCAAAAGGAGGAGGAGGAAGGTGATCATGGAAGGGAAGGGGGTAAGGAAAAAATGTGATAAGGATATTTCATTCTCTTTTGTTTTTATAACTATTAAAATTAATATAAAAACTGTTATCTTTTTGAGATTCCTAGTATCAAACCAATCAAACTTATTGTAATCATCTTTACATTACATTGCATCCCTTTCTATTACATTACATTCCATTATATATGATTCTATGAACCAAACAGGAGTTCACCATCTCCTACGTCCCTCTTGTTGGCAACCGTCAGGTGTGGGTATGGTGGTTATCAATGGTGTGGTAGGTGCAAGTGCATGGTGGTTACAATGCTGTGTGTAGTTGCCGCCATTACTAATAAATCAGAAAGGTCTTTCTTTCCTTTCTTTCCTTCGTCATCTTTTTCTTCTCTGTTCTTTCCCATCTTTTTTCTTTCTTCATTATATTCAGTTCTAAGATCTTGCTCCATCTAAAATTTAGGAGAAATTTTCAGGCATGCCTTTATTACCTTGGGTAGGTTTTATTGTTTGATTGATTGCTAACCAGTTCTAAACATAACAATGGCTTAGCACGAATTGTTCGATTTAAACAAAAAAATTCAAGGAAAGAGGAAAAGGATGAGATGGGAGTTTTCAAAGATAGGAAATTTTTTTTTTATATTCTTTTTAAGTTATCATATTTTTCATCTTTTAAGGTCTGCTTGCTGCTCACTTTTTCTAATTGATGTCTCTTAGATATCTCCGACTTGAGAGCTCAGCCTGGGTTTGCTTGACACTATCATCAACCAAAGGTGTTTTCTTTCTAAAACAATGGTTTAGAGAATCTAAAAAGAGGCATAAGAAATTACTTTGTTAGTTTATGTATTTATCTATTTTTGGGTTATATGTTATTTGATTAATGATTCTTTTGTATCCATACTATACATACATATACATCTGTGTGGGTGCATTTTTTTTTTGTGTGAAAATTATACATACACATATATATATTGATTATTGATGCTGGTATAAATGTATTAGCAAGTTAAGGCATTGACCTCCAGGATAAATATATGTACTACTGATTGACTCCCAAATTGTTCCCTGAGGTAGATATGTGATGTGAAATGATAACGTATTTGATTGGTAATAACATATTAGTTGATTGGTTGTGTGTTTGGCAAAGTAGGGTAAGGTCCCATTTTTCTCATTAAAATCACTACATAATCTACATATCTTCATCTTTGTCCTTTTTCTTCTAAAACCTTTCACAGCAGGACAGGGCAGGCTGCCACCTAAACCAACATGACATCACTATTCATGTACCTGCAGTTAAATGCACCAATTCCTTCTCACTCACATTTTTTATTTTCTGTGTAGGGACTCCAAAATAATTCTGTAATTGATTATAAAGTTTGAAGCACATGACACTTTCAATATCCATGGAAGGGTAATATTTGCTTATCATATGACACATTATGGTATTTGTAATCAATATTCTATTTGAAATGTAGCATCAGGAAGACATGTAAATTAGATTCTCGTGACATTTGCCCATATATTCTTTTGCATTTAAATTTATGAAATATAAGTCTATCAGAATTTTCTTGCTAATAATAAACTATAGCATTATGAAATAGGTGGGGCAATTGTCTTATAAGGATTATGCATATCATGAAGGCATGGTAGCCATCAGTCTACAAGTAGTCATCAGTCTATGGGAGTAAGGCTGCATAGGGGCAGGGCTAGGCAAGGCAAGCCCCATGCCCGATGCCTAGCCTAAAAGATGAGCGGCATATGTTTTGTAGCCTGCTACTTGGCCCTGCCTAGTACATGCCTTAACCATTTTGGGCTGGGCAAGAGCGGGCTGGGTAGGGCGGGCTTTTTTACCCAACTTAGTGACACTTTACCCATATCACATGTAGAAAAAAAATTCAATTATCATGCTTTGAGACAAATGAGAGGAAAAAAATTTATCACGAATGACTTAATTACTCTCATATATATAAGTCTTATGTAATCTTGTTCTTCAGCCTTCAATTTCTTATGAGAGGTAAAAAAATATTTAATAATTAAAACATTTAATAATTGACTGATTTTGTAGTTCAATTCCTTAGTTTATTCATATAATTGGCAGATTCTTATAGTCATGTGAAAGCACAAGATTTGAAAAGTGGTTTTTTTTTTTTTTGGTTTTGAAAAATTGGAGGTAGGAGGAAAAGAAGGAAATTTGACTTGAAGCAATTTAGCATATTTAATCTTATACTTTAATATTTGGTTTTTTTTATATAATTATAATGTTTATGTTCTTTTCATTTTTTTTACTTTTGGCTAATTATTTTAGCCAAAACAAAGGGGATAATTGCCTAAAATAATATATATTATATATTATGCTCGTGAATTAGCTCGGCCCGAAAATGCTCATTTTTATTTGGATAACTTTTTATTGTGTTAGGCTGGATGCTTTTTTTGCGGGCTTGGACGGGCTTATTGGGCTTGCGGGCCTCATGCACACCCCTATACGGGAGGTTCATATAGGTGGAGAGGTACAGGAATTTGTTGAATTCATATTATTCATCCTAATTCAACAATTTTAGTGGTTTTTTTCATAAAGTTTACCTAATAATTAATGGGTAAATTCAATATATGTTAAATTCATGTATTTTTTGTTTTCACTACAAAAAAAAAAATCAAATTAGCGACGGAATTCCCTAATTAGTGACGGATTATGGCAACAATTGATTGCCGCCATGTGTCATGTTTGTGACTGCCACCTCACCTTTTCCTCTCTCTCCTATGCCGCCATGTTATCCTGTCATCTATATCATCACCAGATGTCCATCACTGTGAGCTACCATGTCATCCATGACTGCCACCTCACCAACTCCTCTCTCTCCCATGTTGCCATATCATCGACACGTGTTCATGAACCACCACATCATCACCACGTCACAAATTGAGCTAATTTGCGAAGGAATGTTGGTTTGAACTTGTGACCTCCTACACATGTGTTGAAGCCTTTGCCAGTTGAGTTGAGAAGCACTTACGAAATTATTATGCAAAAATAAATATATACAATATTTCTAATAATAAATACAAATATATATAATAAATATTATATACATAATTAATATATATTATCTAATTTAATATATTATTATTTATTTGAATTTAATTTTTATATTTTAGTAAAAAATTTCTAATAATTCATATTTTTATTCAAATATTTAAGGAAATAATAACTATATTATTTATTTTTATTTTATTTTTAATTTTTTAATTTTTTAATTTTTATATAATATATTATTTAAAAATTATGAATATTATTTTTTATTTTAATAATAAGTTTAAAAAATAATTATTATATATTTATATTATATTTTTTGTGACTAATTAGTGACGGAATTGTGATGACAATTAGTAATAGAAAAATTCTATCACTAATTTTCATCACAAAATGTTTTGTGATGGAAGTTAGTAACAGATTAGTGACAAAATTTTTCCCTTACTAATTTCCGTCACTAATCATTTAAAACAAAATCAGCGACAGATTTGTGACCGAATTTAGTGACGAAATAAAATTTTGTCACTAAGCCATCTCTAATTTAGTGACAGAATAAAATTACATCACTAATTTAATGACAAAAGTTTTTTATTACTAAATCTCATCGCTAATTTTATTGACAGAATTTGTGAAGGATTGGTGACGAATTAGTGACGGAATTTTTATTCCATCGCTAATCCCCTGTTTTTTTGTAGTGTTCAATTATTATATTGTAGAAGTTGATCCAGTAGGAAACAACCACCCCCAAAAAAAAAAGTTTTGGGGTTGTCCTCAATAAAGTTGTGTTTTAGAGTTGTCTAATAGGCTTTAGCCTTGGGAAGACGGAAGATATGACATTCACAAAGGTAGAAAATTGGCACACACTTATCTTGCAGGATATGCACAACTGAAAAAATTTGCTGCGATATGAGTTATTGGTGAAGGTGATTTACTCTCGATATTTTTTTGGTAAATCAATTGGGTTTTTTTAATTATATGACATATAACTTTGTTTTTATGAACTTGCTCTGTAAGAAGCTTGACTAAGTTTCTTAAGAGAGGATCAACTTTGGAAATACAAAAGTTCTGATATTTTTAACGGTAGAAAATCAATACAGACTTATTTTCTGGAATTTGCTTAACTGAAAATCTTTTGTGAATCTCATAGTAAAATTCAAATCCAAAGTGAATTACACATATAGTGCACTAAATAAAATATGCCTAAATAATAAACCGTTATTCTTGGATCTGGAACACCATTTTATGTATTTTAATTCTACTGTATAAGTCGATGGGCAAAAATTCTAAAACTATCAGGTTAAAAACATAGATAGGAGATTGGAAAAAGATACCAATTATATTTTGAGTCAAAAGTGTTATTTCTTTGTTTGTAATCCTAACCATTTCTTAGTTACTAATAACTATTTTAGCAAAGTTCAAGTGGTTAATTAATTTATCACATTATTACTTTTTCATATAACTTTTAATTTATAACAATTGAAGTTGAGTCTTTCTTAAAAGAGAGATTGATTGCAATTGATCACAGTAAATGCAGCATTTACAAAAGATGCTAAATTATTGCTTTAGAGTGATAAAGATTGCAATCAATTAAGATTCATGACATTGAATAAATTCTTCCCGTGCATTGCAAGGGGAGTCAATGCGAGTTATGGTTATATAGATAAAGCCATAAAGGGTTAATCCCCTCAATTGTCAATGGCAAATATAAAACTGTCAGCCCATATGGCTTAATGATACGTATACTAAACATCTTTTAAGTCTTTTAAATATGAAGTATGTTACCTGTTCAACCCTCTGATGAAGGGATGAGTTACTATCAAAAGAAATAGAAGAATATAAGTGTGAATCTTGGGAAGGTCTAATAGAAATTTATCTCAAGTTCAAAGTGATTTAAAGATATTCTGAGCTATACCAGAGAAAAAAAAAGAGAAAAGAGAAATACAAAATTGAAGAATTATGTGCTTCTTCCAAAGCATACAGTACATGCAATTGCAATTTGTAAAAGATAAAAAATTGTAATTAAGTACCACAAATTTAAATCTTTCAATTATTAATTAATTATACTACCTCCGGTCCTTAATATAAGACCCTATTTGACTTTTATTTCGATCCTAAATATAAGACCTAATCTACTTTATCTATCATATTTATACTTTTTTTTTTCAAAATAGCCCTTCTAACAATAATAGTTCTAACCAATACACTTGATTATAAGGATATTTTAGGAAATACAACACATATTTATGACAAATAACTAACTTAACTTATTTCCTTAATCTCCTCAAATTAGTCAACTGGCTCTTATAATTAGGACCGGGGGTAGTACTTCGTAATTCATAGCATCACGTAAAAGAAAAATAAGTAAGCGCTCAAGGGGACCACTTCCAAATTTATATGCTTAAACATGATGGACCTTAAGAAGTACCCCACAAAGAATGGTGCATTTAGAGAAGCTTAATTAGCGTCGTCAATTAGCTACCTTTGTACGCCATTTAATTTGTTGATTTGAATCAGGGGAAACTCTAAAACAGTGACCATATAACAAAGTTAGTTATAAATATGGACTTCAATTTTCTGAAATTACTCCTCCTTGGTCCATTTTCTTAAGCCAAAAAAACAAAGTGTCATCATGACGAAAATCACCAAGTGTCAATTACAAGTTTCTTTTGTGCTTAAAGGAAAACCTGTTAATCCAACAAAAGAGATAACCTGAAATTGGCCAACAAAATAAAATTTATGATTTTCTTTTGTATAAAATGTAAAATGTTTATCCAAAAAAATTTACTACAAAGTTACAGCTCCCTTCTTTAAAAATTGATTGAGCTAGATTTGGGACGGAAACGTCAATTTTTCTCTTTGATAATAAATTACTTGTGAGTTTATTTTGTGTCACATATCATTTTTTCAAAGTTTGCAACAATTTTTTCGGGAATCATTAGCAATTGTTGTAAATTTTGAAAAAAATCGGCACAGCAAATAAATAGAGTAGTTTCAAAAATTTCAAATCCCTATTTATTTACTGTGCCGATTTTTTCTACAAAATATACGGGGCTAACTTTTTATTTATTTATCTTAATTAACATCAAATCAAATGAGAAAACCACTTGATGCTCTAAATGGTAAAATGTCCCATTGACAAGACTAATGTGGGGTAAAAAGAATTTTTTTGGGAGTGGCTTGAGACTTTTGACACCATGGAGGAAAATTGGAAAATTGATGTAAATTTTAGTGGCAAGATGTTTAATTTTCCCACACTGTTTTTTGCTGTCACCTTTATTTTCCTTTTGCGGCATGGCACACCATAGTTGCTTTCTCATGCAGCTCAACAGATTCATATAACCCCCCAAACGCTCTAATTACAACCCAACACACACACAACCCTTCAGTTCAGATTTCATACTCTTCCCCTACCATCTCCGTCGTCTCCCATGGCCAAAAAAACTGACGACGGTTACCCCCTCCTCATCTCAAACGTCCTCCAACCCGCAAGGGTGGCTGGCACGCCGCCATCTTAATCATCTGTAAGTCTCGATCGTTTCCAACTCATTTATGTATACATAGATTTATATATATTTTTCTTCCTCAGAGACAACGATCTGAGCATCGAAATGTTAGATTCACTAAGACGCTTTTGTTATTTTGATTTTCTCGCTTCGATCGCGCAGGGGTGGAGTTCGCAGAGAGATTCGCCTACTATGGTTTGTCCGGAAACCTAATCACTTACCTGACAAATACTCTTCATCAGCCCAATACGACGGCGGCTATAAACGTCAACACTTGGACTGGCGTTTCATCGCTGTTTCCTTTGCTCGGTGCCTTTATCGCTGATTCATATCTCGGTCGTTTCAACACCATCGTAGCGTCGTCTCTCATCTATCTCGTCGTATGCAATTCTTCTACTCTTTATATATACATATATATATATATATATGCAATTCTGCATTCTTTCTCTTGTTCTTAGCTGTGCTTTGGAACTGATAAATTTTTATTTCACCCTTAGATACAAGTAATTGGACAATTTTGTTTTGTTCTTTTGCTTTATTTGTGATGATCAAGCCTTTTATGTTGCAACGAAACTGCAGGGCATAATACTGTTAATTCTGTTAGTCTCAGAAGTGAACAACGCGACTCTATTTTTCGTTGGGCTTTATACAATATCCATCGGCGACGGTGGCTACATGCCGTGTGTGCAAACTTTCGCCGCCAATCAGTTCGACGATGGCTCGCTGGAAGAGAAAAATGCCAAGAGCTCATTCTTCAACTGGCGGTATTTGAGCAATGTGGCTGGCGGACTTTTAGCTACTTTCCTACTGATATATCTTCAGGCAATTCATTTACATTTTTAATCATTTAATGAATTTATTTGGCCAATAAAAAATATTTAATAAATGAATTTGATTAAACACTCAAATTTTTGGCAAAAAAATGTTTTAATTATATTTTAAATGTGGATGTTTATACTACCTCTGATCCTATCCTAAATAAAAGAACTAATTTATAATGTAAGTTGCATTATAAACTAGTATTTATATTTAAGACCAGCCCTTCCATCTAGGAATAGCAAGCAAAAATTCCAAAAAGTTATATATTGAAAGATTATGTCTCTATTTTAGAAATAAATTAGATAAAATTGAGGGTGGCTTTGTATTCTTTTTTTTGTTTTTTGTTTTGACTTGGCTTTGTATTTCTTTGAATGGCTTCATAATAATTTAAATCTGAAGGTTAAAAAATAATTAAAAATAAATTATGTGGAGAGATAGGACAATTTGAATGGGCTACGGGCCTTGGGGTACTAACAGTTCTGTTAGTGTTGGCACCAGTAATCTTCTTGTTGGGAGCAAAAGATACAGAAAAGAAGGCCCAGCGGGCAGCCCATTCACCAGTATGGCCCAAGTTTTCACCGCGGCAATTCGGAAATGGGGCGTGGAGACCATGCGTGAGCCTCACACTTACTGGTATGGCGAAGAGGATGAAGATGATGAGTCGTCCCATCTTCAAAGTAGTCCATCAAAGTCTCACCCTATAGTCCACACCAATGAATTCAGGTGCTTCTCACTTCTCACAAAACCTTGAACATCTTCAAAATACTATGAAAAAGATTGAATTGAAAGTCATGAAATAAGGATGGAATAGAGAGATTCACCAACAAGGGGAAAAGGGAAAAAAAGGGGGGGGGGAGAGAGGATGGAATAGGGAGAGTTTTCAAATTTTTTCCCTGTAACGTATAGTTATTATATGTTTTCAATCTTTCAATATTTATGCAAATATCATTCTCTTGTTCTAGATGTAGGAATCATATAAACAATTTGTAGGGATTGGGAAAATTAATTAAGTTACTTATAAAAAAATGTGGATTTTTTTTTTCAAATACCCCTCTTTAATTGAAAACTCTTAACATGTGCGGTCTGATCAACTGAAAAAAATTATAAACTTGAGAGACAATAATAATTGATATGTTCTATATCTTATATTTCGTACATTTACAACATATTTTTTCAATCTTGATTCGTGATAACCAAATATTGTATAGTTTTAGATTTTTGGAGAAGGCAATGATCATTGCCTTCTCCAAAATTGCTGACTTGGATGCCTTAAGCAAAAACAAAAATCCATGGAGACTTTGTTCAGTGACTCAAGTTGAAGAAGTCAAGTTTGTTCTTCGTCTTATCCCTATATGGCTGGGTTGCTTAATGTTCTCTGTTGTCATAGCTCAACTCCACACATTCCTAACAAAGCAAGGCTGCACAATGGTTCGTTCAATCAGACCACACTTCCAAATCCCTCCGGCAGTGCTTCAAGGCCTTGTTGGAGTCATCATCCTCATTGTCGTCCCCATCTACGACCGAGTTTTCATCCCCTTCGCCAGAAAACTCACTGGACACCCACCTGATATCACAGTATTGCAGAGAATCGGAATAGGTCTCTTCTTATCTGTACTCAACATGATCGTTGCAGGTTTAGTAGAAGCCAAAAGGGTTAACGTTGCTATAGAGAATAATCTTCTTGACAATCCTAAAGCTGTAATACCAATGAGCATATGGTGGGTGCTTCCTCAGTATTTCATCTATGGTGTTTCTGATGCATTGACTGTTGTAGGGTTGCAGGAATTGTTCTACGACCAAGTGCCAGAGACGATGAGAAGTCTTGGAGCTGCTTCATATTTAAGCTTGTTAGGAGTTGGAAGCTTTGCTAGTAGTGTTTTTTTTTTTTTAATACAAAACGAACAAGTACAAAACTTGGAGTGGTAGAAACCTAATAAATCTACGACTAAACTAGATAAGCATGATTGATGATGCTTTTTGTCGTTAAAGCACTCAATTAAACTAGGTTCTAATTGGTTTGTAGTTTAGGATCGACCTAAGTCATTACTTCCAAGGAGCAAGTTATGGGTTTCTTTAGGTAAAAATTTAGGTGATAAAAAAAAATGCAATAAACTGGACCTAAACTAAAATGCAAAATTCTAATTCTAAATGAAAGATGCAAATGTCCTAAAACCTATATGAAAATTAAGTTAAACTTCAATGAATGCAATGCAATTTTTGGGGGGATTTTTTTAGAAGGAAAATAAAAATGATGAATAAAGAAAATTGACTAAAGAGCAAAGAAAATTAACAAGTAAAAATTGAAAAGTTCTCTTCGGTAAGGTAGAGGAGACAACTTAGGATTCGCATGGATTTAACCTTCATAACCTTAATTAGTTAATTAGACCAAAGGAAGGTGATAAGAGAGTGGAATTAATAAATTTAATTACCTACTTGAAACAAAAGGAACCCTCAATCTGAAAAACCCTTAAACTATTAGAGAACTCATAACAGTATAAGGTTGGTTAATTAAACTTATTAAAAACCAATGAAAACAACTCAAATTAATTCTGGAAGTCATATTTGAAATTATCCAATTAAATAATTAACCAACTTAATTAAACAATTGAGAGGCAAAAGAACCCAAATTTTGCAATTCAAACCACATTGATAATTAAACTCATAATGAAAACTCAATTATAAATTCAATTAACAATGCAAAGGTTCATAAACATAAATTCCAGCAAGTGTCTCAACACAAATAAAATCCAAATATCAATCCAATCCAAGCATAAAGATGACAATATAGAACTCAATTGTCTCACAAAATTATAACTTAAAATTATTTTAAACTAAATAATCTCAAGTCCTTGAACTAAAAAGATAAATGGAATATCACTCCTTTGTGGTTTTCAAGTGCTAGCCCAAGGCTCAAGTCTCCTCCATGCTCCTCCTAAGTTGCCTCCTTAAGAAGCTTAAGCTGCCATCAACATATCTCCTTCTCCAAGCTCCATAGTGCAACTCATGGACATGTGACGTAATGAGTAAAAAAATGACGTTGGGTGGATGATTAAGAACAATTGGCGTGATTGGAGGGATGGGAATAATGGATATTTGATGAGTGGGCGATGGAGTAGGCGTTGAAGATGAAGACCGTTGAGAGAGAGTTTTTCTTGATTGCGTCTATGGCGAGAGAGTGAGCATCTTTTTTTCGACTATGGAATGAGGGACATATTTTAACGGGAGAAAAGGAAATTTTCTTTGGACCCAAAGCTCAAACCCATTAGTAATTAATTGACCCACTTGATATTAGTCATTAGATTGTGCTTAAATTCCAAGAAACAATCTTGCACCATTGAATTTCCTATATGCTCTTTCTTGACCTACAAGAATTTAAGTGCATCCATTAATGTAAATTATATCCAAATATAATCAAAAATTAAATATTAAATATGCACAAAAATTGGGCAAGAAATTGCAAAAATTTCTAAAAATAATCTTTCTAAAAATATAAGACTTGTTTCCAAAGAAATAGAAAAAATTAATTCCAAGTCAAAAATAGGAAATCACAAAATATTTATATTTTTAATCCAAAATCTCAATTTTTATGCAAAATCCAAAAATCAACCAATTAATTCGATAATGCATAAAAAGTTCATTTAAGCTCAAAATTGTCATTTAAATCCTAAATTATTGCGGGATAAAATATATAAAAATTGGGCTTTATCAATGATCCATCTAGGGACCCACTAAATCAAGTCTTTTTCCAGCTGTTCCACATAAAAATTGGGTGGCCTCTGCAATACAGCTTCTTCCACATCCATCTCATGCGCCTTCTTTGCAAGTAGGTCTGCACAACTCAATGCTTCTCTGTGGTCATGTGCTATGACTATATCCCAATATCCAAAAATTAACGCTCTAACATATGATATCTCCTTTGCCAGCGGATGCCGTTGCACGTTCGCTCTATACAGAAGTTGTATTGTTTCTAGGGAGTATGAGAATAGCTGGATTTTCCTCACTCCATTTGCCTGGCAGAGTTGTAGACCTTCTTTTATAGCTTGGAGTTTAGCTTCCACTATAGATCAGTACCCAAGCTTTTTTTGGAATCCTGCTATCCATTCGCCATTCTTGTCACAGACTACTCCTCCGTAAGTGGCGATGCCCTGTCCATTCCTTGACCCATCCACGTCTAGCCTCACGTATTCCTCAATTGGTCTACACCATCTAGCCTCTTCACGTGGGGTCAAATTGAATATATGGTGTTTACGCCTTCCATTTTCAGTCTCTTCCATCAGTAAGTGTAAACCTCTGTGTATCAGCTGCTGGGGTTGATCCCCCTTGTTCTCGAAGATTCGTGTGCAACGGTTCTTCCATAGCAACCAGCAGATAAGTCCAAAGACTTTCTGCCATTGCCACTTGGATAGTTTTCTGCTTCCAGGTTCATGCTTGTCATTCCACTGAATCCATTCCTGCAACTTTCCACAGAAAAAAACAGAGTAATAATTTGGGTTAAGTAAATTCAGCCACACAGTGTTTGCAATCTCACAGTCTCTTAAAATATGTAGGATTGTCTCCTCTCTGTGACACTCGAAGGGACATTCACTATGATCTCTACACTCTCTTTGCGCTCTCAGTGCATTTGTAGGGATTCTCTCTTGGTAAGTTTGCCATATAAAGTATTTTGCTCTCTCTGGAATAGGCCACTTCCAGATATGCTTCCAGAACGTTACCTGTTGATCTCCATCTTCATTCTTCACCAGTTGATAAGCAGATCTGATGCTAAAGTTACCATCAGAGGAAGGTTTCCACCAAACATGGTCATCTCCACTCTAATTCGCGGGGTTTACTTTTTTTGTTTCCTCTACCACCCACTCAAGCAGGAATATTTTCCATTTTGTAGTGTCCCATGTGAAGTCATTTAGTATGAAATCCTTAACTTTCGCATTTGGGTCTAATGCCGAGTGGTTGTGATCCACATAGTGCATAAGAGGTTGGTTTAGGGGTGTCCAATTATGATCCCAAGCCCTGGTATTCTCTCCACTTCTGATTTTCCGTCCTACACCTTGATAGAAGAGGTCCTATACTTTGGTAATTGCACCCCATATGGCCGACTGTTTGCATCACTTCTTGACTAAAGGCATTTCTTCTCCGCCACACCTATACTTGCTACGCAAGCACTTAACCCAGAGTGTGTCAGGTTTCGTTATTAGACCCCAGCAGAGCTTATAATGAAAGCAATATTCTGGCAGTATAGGTCTTTGACTCCCAGGCCTCCTTTGTCTCGATCCCTCTTAATATTTTCCCAAGCAATTAGATGCATTTTATGACTTTCGATTCCGTGGTTCCAGAAGAAGTCTCAGCTCCATCGCTCAATTTCTCTAAGTATGCCTTTGGGAATGAGCAAAGTCTGCATATGATAAAACGGTAGTGATGATAAAACAGACTTGATGAGGACCATTCTACTCGCCACGCTGAGGAAATTTCCTTTCCAGCTTGCTAACTTATCTTTGACTTTTTTAATCAGGGGCTCAAAAGTTGTTCTGGTAGCTCTCTTGTGCAGAAGTGGGACACCAAGATATTTCCCCAGGTCCGCAGTAAGGTTAACCCCTAAAATTCTGCTGAATTCACAAGCTCTGTTGAAATGAACATTCTTCGAGACGAAAACTTTAGACTTTTCTAGATTGACTCTATGACCAGATATGTTACAAAAGACTGACATGACATTTTTCATTTCCTCCATTTGATCAACTGAAGCCTCGCTAAATAGGAAAAGATCGTCAACAAAAAATAAGTGGAAGATACCAGGTCCTCTCCTACTAAACTTCAGTGGTTTCCATCTTCCATTTTGAACCTCTCCTTAGATCATGTGACCTAATCTTTCCATGCATGAAATAAATAAGTATGGGCTCAGGGGGTCTCCTTGCCTAATTCCCCTTGTCGAAAGGAATTGTTCTGTCGGGCATCCATTCCATAGAATCCACATTGAGGCTGTGGTAACACTTCTCATGATCAGATGTATGAAATTTTGTCTCAGCCCCAAACTCTTCAGATTATCTTCAATGAAATCCCAATCTAAGCAATCATATGCTTTCTCCATATCAACTTTGACCGCAACATATCCTTCTCTTTTTTTTGTGGTTCTCATGGTATGAATAGCTTCCTGGGCCAAGATGATGTTATCGCTCCCTTGCCTGCCGCTAATGAAGCTATATTGATTTGGTCCAATGAGGTAGTCCATAATCCTCCTAAATCTATTTGCCAAAACCTTAGTGATGATCTTAAAACTAACATTGCATAATGATATTGGCCTAAAATCTTTCATCGTATTCGGTTGATCAACCTTCAGGATCAGCACAATGTTAGTCTGATTGAGGTCTTTTATTCTTTGGGAGTTCCCAAACACTTCCTCTACCATATCACATATTTTTTGTCCCACAACTCGCCACTGTGAGTGGAAAAAGTGAGGCGATAAACCATCAAGACCAGGCGCTTTGAAAGCCCCCATTTCAAACGCTGCGTTTTTTATTTCTACCTTAGTAACGCTACCTTAGAGCTGGTTCTTTTGTTCTTCCGAGAGCACTGGGAAAGTGTGTGACCAAGACGTGTATCTCGTTACCTTGGTGTCTTTTGAATAGAGTTTCCTGAAAAAATCCAGTGCCATATTCTTTAGCACTGACTGATCCGTAACCTAGTTCCCATTTCCGTCTTGCAAGGTTTCTATAGTACTTTTCTTCCTTTTGATTACTGTTGATGCGTGGAAGTACTTTGTGTTACGATCTCCTAATTGCAGCCATCTACATTTGGATTTCTGGTACCAGATTAATTCTTCCTGGTTAATAACTTTCATATACTCCTTCCACAGTTTCTTTTCCAGTTTCAAAAGTCTTGGATGAAAATTCGATTCCTTTGCCTTATCCACGCCTTCAAGCCTTCTCAAATACTTGTCCTTTTTCCTCGGGATACTGCCGATCATCCTGTGGTTCCAATCTGTAACCTGTTTAACAGAGTGATTTTGCCCCGAGTCCAATTTGTAACAACCCCCCATAATTAAGGATAAATAAACATTTTCAAAACGATAATTACTTCGAAAGGTTAACTATGGTAGAAAGGACAAAATTAATCAAATAAAAATTTACCATAGTCCTTAACAATTTATTTCCATAACAAAGCAGTAGCTACTATTCTAGAATAGTAAAGATAGTTAATGAAATAAGAAGTAATCAACACTTGATTTTTTTCACGTTTGTATCAAATCCATCAACACTACTCAGGAATCTCAAAATACAATTAAGACTTGCTGTAAATGGGTTAGGGCCTCTGAAGCCCGTCAGAATAACAGTCACTAACGCCCATAACAATCACAACCAAAATAAAAGTCACATATGTGTCAAAAAGGGCTCCGCCCAACAACATAATTCCATAATGCAGCAGAAAAGTTAAAATTATGTTAAGTATAACAAAAAGGCCCTAAGGTTTGGCAATATAGATGAATTGAATCATATATACCAAAATAGAGGCTATACAGAGTGGAAAGAAAAACTCAAGCCTTGGACAACTTCCCCTTGGGACCAACACCTGAACCTTTGCCTGAAAAAAAAAAAGGTTAAATAACCACGGGGTGAGTCAAATTGACCCAGTAACCACAATTCCAATTCAACAAGTATCCAGGGAGTGATTACAAGATAGTTAAGCAGGCAAAGTACAATTTCAAATAACATATAGGATAAACATCCTTACAGAACTTCATCAACCATCCTTATAACCTCCTTGTAACTTCTGACAGAACCCATGGGCTATTCACATATAACGGGATTTGGCTCTTTTACAAGACTGCACCAAGCTCTCCAATAATGAGGTGTAACTCGGCCAAAAGTTACAGAGCTCATATCGGACCATAGGTTCCCTTTCCTTGGAATATGGAAAGGTGTCATGTCCCTTGGACTAACCCTTGACCCGGCTAAAGGAAGGGTGATACTGAGAGCCCTAAGAATGTTAATGCCAACCACTGGGCGCCAAGTGGCGGCTATACCACGTGGTATGAAATAACCAAATCTCCCACAATCATACTCCATCACAACCCGATACAGTTCCAGGAACAATTCAATTTCACATAATTCAATATCCATAAATTATTTCGTATTCAATACTCAATTTTGTTCAACATCAACAATATAGTTTCAAGATAAATCAAATAATGCCCACTTAACTAACAAATTTATCAAAACATAAATTTCATGTATTTGTTCCACACTTTTTATACATAAAACACTGTAACATATAAAGATAACATTTATAATATTAACATATGCTTATAATCACATCAACAAGCATACAAGGTAAATTAAAAAGTGGTTACCTCAAGTTCTTGACACAAGAACTAAAAGTAGGAGGATTCAAGACCCAAGAGCCCAAACCAAGCTCACTCTACAATAATAAATTGATAAACATATATTAATATAAAAAGACTAATTAATATAGCATTAAAATAGTTTATTAACTAAATGCCCATAATTGGCTTACTTTAAAAAGTTATCTTTAGGAAAAATAATAATTCATCTATTCTTCCAAGTGACAATTTCTAGTACTTCCCAACTCTATTTCTTTCATTCACATTATTAATAAGAATAATTCCTTCAAATTATCCTAAAATCCCCAAAAAGTGCTTACTTTAACCTTTAGAAAAATAACCATATATCAACTATACCTCCAATCATTATTACAATTCTATTCCCTTTTTTTTTTTCCATTAGCCATTCCCTATTCATTAGAATCAACAACTTATATTATTTTTCCCAATTTATTCAAAACACCCAACTCTCACTAGTTAGAGTCTCTCCAAGAATCATTAACATTATTATTTCAACAACAATCCTCAAAATTCAAGCATTGAATCGTCAATATAACCTCAAATGAACTCAACTAGGAGATAAATTCTGAAATTAATATCACCATTAACACTAATCACCATTTCCCAACCAAACCCTAACTTATATTGCCTCAAATCAACAATCCAACTAAAAATCTAAGTTATAAGGCTTCTATTCTAACCCTATAAGCTCCATTAATATCATCAAAATAAGTTAGAGGCCTCAAATAATTAAAAATCTATCAAACCCTAACACATCATTTTTTCTGCCATAAACTTAAAAATAAATAGAAAAAGTAGGAAGAAATAGCTTATCCAAATAATTTAGAGGAGACCAAAGAATCTCTTCTTGCTCACACCCTCAACCTCTCACTCTCACTCTCTCACGCGGCGCGACAGCTGACCAGAGGAACACGAACGCGAAGCAGTAAGGGGCACTGGACGGAGCTAAAAGGGAGATGAGAAATGAAAGTGTGCGTGTGTGATTTCAAAAAAAAATGGAAGTGGGTCACGTGAACCCCACACCTAAAGCCTTGCTTTTTTTTTTTTTTAAAAGATAAGGGGCAACTCTCCCTCACCCATACTCTCGGCAGTGGGTGGCCACGTGCCACCCACTTGCTTTAATTTTTTTTAATTATATATTATATATTTTTTTAAAAAAATTTATTTATTCTTCTATTTTATATATATAATTTATATATCACTGAAATTATAATTTTCAAGTTATTCAATAAGATTTAATTCTAATAATATTAACTAATCTCATACCCACATAACTTAAATCCTATAATAAGATTAATAAGATAAAGAAAAATGGAATGTTACACAATTCCTCCCATTCCAAGACTCCATAACCACTTTTGGAAAATCCTTTTCTAGAGCCCAAGCGGCTTGGTATCTAAATGGAGGTAATCTTTGGTGTTCCTTGTTTTCATTTCCTTGTGTAATTACAATCACTCGATGGTCAGACTTGAACTGGAGATGGTGGAAGACTTTATGGTGAGGATGAGAAATGGCCCATTCTGCATTACAAAGGGCCCAATCAAGTCTTTCCTTCATCTCATTCCTGGTCCAGGTAAATTTGTCCCCCCACTACAGGCAGTGTCAACAGTTGGCAAGATTGAACCCAGTCTTGGAAGTGGATTAGGCATCTGTTGTTTGGTATAGTTCCTCCAATTTTATCATCTAGGTTGAGAAAAATATTGAAATCCCCCAATATTATCCACAGTCCATGACATGTTTCGGTTATACCATTCAATGCAGCCCAAAGGTTTAATCTTTTTCTTACAGAAGTATCTCCATAGACAAAGGTGGAGTAAGTTTGTTCTCCGATAGCTTTTCTAGTGATCCGACAGTGTATGAATTGGGTGTTTGAATTGATGTATTCTACTTCAGTCTCCCAATCATTCCACATGACCCAGATACCTCCTGCATAACCATTTGCTTCTAGTCTTATCCAGTTATTGAAACCCAACTTGCATACCATTCCTTCAGTCAGTTACTGCTTATTCTTGTTTCCAAAAGTCACATAACCTGGATTCTATAAGTCTTAATGATCTCTTTGAAGATACGTGGAAACAATCTCCCTCCTGCTCCACGACAATTCCAAGATGCTACAATCATTACAAAATAAAACACAACAAATAGTCAGAATGGAGGGTTTTGATTCCTTTATGTTTTCCTTCTTCGGAGTGTTTCCCACCGGGCCATTTCTGGGTGGATTGTCCTCATTTCCGTACTGCGCAATGGATTCTCCCTTTACCAGTGGGCCTGTATTGTGCTCCAACAGAGGCGTTGTGGTTTTTCTTTCTTTTTGCTTGGGATCTATCCGCATTAGTTGGCGGTTGGGGTTTTCTGGGGTATACTCTGTTGGCCCTGTTTGGGGTACCTGTGGGCTTTGGCCTTGGACTCCCACCAAGCTCAAGAGCGGGTGAAAAATGGCAGGGAGACAATTTTAATAGAGCACATCTTGACTCTTTTTATTTGGTTTTGGCTGGTTAAGTGCTGAGTTTGTGTATTTTTATTTGTCTAGCTAAGAAGTTTGTGTATAAGAACAAAACGTGACTCGTCCAAACTTGTAACAGCATATGATTAAGACATTTGTAAACAATGAGATTGGTGATGAAATGAAATTTCTTAGCGTGTGTGTATGTAAATAGATACTGCTATAATCAAATTACTGAAAAGTTCATCTTTGAATTTTCTATATTTGAGTGAAAAATACTAGCTAGGAACTTGCTAGTTCTCTTGGACAGAATAAGATTCTATCCAACAGGTTTCTCTCCTGGATTGTCCTGATGCACATATAAATGCAATGCAGCTTCTAATACTATCTTCGGTACTTAATATAAAAACTAGTTAACTAATTTGAGTAGATAAAAGAAACTAGCTAAGTTAGTTATTTGTAATAAATAAACGTTGTCTTTTCTAAAATATCCTTGCTAATCAAGTATGTTGGCTAGAACTACTATTATTACAAGAACTATATTAAAAAAAATGAATAAATATGAATAATAAAGTGAATTGAGATGTTATATTTAGGACCAAAATAAAAGACAAATGGGTTATTATATTAAAGACGGGAAGTAGTATATCATAGCGTTATATACTTCTTCCAAATTATATATACCTGTAATGGCAATTTGTAAAAGATAAATAATTTAATTCAGTACAGCCAATATTTCTTTTGGACCACAAAATTTAAACCTTTCAATTATTAACTGATTTTTCTTCCTAATTAATAGCATCACATAACACTAAAATGATTGATAGTGCGCACAAGGCCACAACCAATGAGATTAGGGCCCAAGGGGACCACTTCCAGATATACTTAAACATGGGCCGTAACGTTTAGGAGAAGTGCCCCGTAAAAAATGGTTCATTTGGAGAAGGTTATTAGAGCCATTCACTAGCCACCGTTAGGCGCCGTTTGTTGAGTTGATTGAGAAGAAACTATAAGACAGGGATCACATTACAAATTAAGTTAATTATAAATGGGGACTTCAAATTTCGGAAATTACTCAAAATTCTCAGTCTATTTTCTTTGTAAAAAGTATGTCATCTTGACCAAAATACTGGTTGCAGGAAAACTTGTTTATGTAACAAAATAACATTTGTGAATTTCTTTTTATAACATGTAAAGTTTCTTCCCCCAAAAACTTGCAAGTTTACAATTCCCACCTTTAAAATTTGATTGCTGAATTTGGGGATGACGCTACGCGTGAATTTTTCTCTTTGATAAATTACTTGAATGATTTTTTTTTAAAAGCTCGAAACACTTTTTTTCTAGAAATATTTAACAACCTTAGGATTAGTTTCAAATATTTGAAATCCCTATTTATAATTAGTTTTATTGTTGGCAAAAAATTTATGATAAATTTTATTGCGTACTCTTTATTTGTAATTTCCGCTAAAAATTATAAGGGGCTAATTATTATTATTATTATTTTCATGTTATCAAATGCAAATATTTGCAGCAGTATTTAAGTGGTGAAACGTCCCATTTACAGGGGCTAATGGTGAACGAGTGCTTTGATACTGTTGACATTATGGAGGAAAAGTGAAGAATTGATGTAAATTTTAGGGTCTAGATGTCTAATTTTCCCCACATTTCTTTTCGGCCGTCACTTTCCATTAGTTGCATGACACGTTCCTTAGTTGGTTCCTCCCTCACGAGACTCGGTGCGTTCATATTCTGACACCACATTTCAGGAATCAGGCTTCAGTTCAAATTATATGATTCTCCCCCTCTCTTCCACACTCCCTCACCGTTTTCGTCTTCTCCCATGGCGGAAAACACCGACGCTTACCCCCTCCTCGTCAAACATTCTTCAGCCCACAAAGGAGGCTGGCACGCCGCAATCTTCATCATCTGTAAGTCGCGTTTCCAACTCTCATCTTCCTCAGAGACAACGATCTGAGTATCGAAATGTAAGATTCACTTAGACGCTTTTATTATTGTAATATTCTCTCTTCGATCACAGGGGTGGAGTTCGCAGAGAGATTCGCTTACTATGGTTTGTCCGGAAACCTGATAACTTACCTGACGAATGCTCTTCATCAGCCAAATACGGCGGCGGCGATAAACGTCAACACTTGGACCGGCGTTTCGTCGCTCTTTCCTTTGCTTGGGGGCTTTGTCGCTGACTCATATCTCGGTCGTTTCAACACCATCGTAGCGTCGTCTCTCATCTATCTCGTCGTATGCAATTCTTCTACTCCTATACCGTCATTATTATATTCTTCTTGTTCTTGGCTGTGCTTCAGAACGGATTGATTTCGGACCCTTGGATTCAAGTCTTGATGCTCTCTGCACATTTGTTAAAGTAGTTGCAAATGATTGAACAATTCTGCTTTTGTTCTTTTGCTATTTGTGATGATTTGAACAAAATTAAACTGCAGGGCATAATACTTTTGATATTGTCGGTGTCAGCAGTGAAGAACGCGACTCTGTTTTTCGTTGGGCTTTATGTAATATCCATCGGCGACGGTGGCTACATGCCGTGTGTACAAACCTTCGCTGCCAATCAGTTCGACGATGGCTCGCCGGAAGAGAGAAATGCCAAAAGCTCATTCTTCAACTGGTGGTATTTGAGCACCGTGGCTGGTGGGCTTTTAGCTACTTTCCTCCTAATATATCTCCAGGTAATTCCTTTGCATTTTTAATCATTTAATGAGTTTATTTGGCAAAAAACAAAATTCATTTGAAGAATTGCACTACACGCTCAAAATTTTGGGCAAAAAATTGTTTAAAACACTTGGAAAATTGCTGAATAATCTTTTATTGAAAATTATCTTTAGGGGCATTTGGAAGAAAACCAAATCATAAGTTTAAAAATGATTGAAAAATTATGAGACAGAAATTTTAAGTGGACTTGCATAAAAATATTTTTAAAAGTATTTTTTATAATTACCGAACACCTCTAAGATATATTGGACCCTGTGTGCAACTTTTCATTACATCTGTGTATAATACATCTTCTGTGAGCATATGTCCTTTTTGTTTTAAAAATTTTTGTGGGTAGCAGAAGATAAATTACACTTGTTGAAAAAAAATTTTATGTGTAGCTGAAGATAAATTACACTTGCTGAAAATGAGTTGCGCGTACCTGAAAGCTGATTCACTGAAAATGCATTGCAGCTAATTAAGGGCTTACAAATTTCATTTACTTTTGGGTAATAAATATTTCAATGAAGAATTTTTCGGCAAATTTCTCTAAAAAAGTTTTTTCTTTCTAAATATGTATATCTGTACGAAAATTCTAGAAAGCTATATATTCAGAAATTAAAACTAAAGCTTTCTAGCCCATTGTATATTTTTGTAAAAATTAAATTTCGAAAGTAAAAAAGAATTAAAATTAAATTATGCGGACAAACAGGACAATGTTGGATGGGCTACGGGCCTTGGGGTACCAGCGGTTGTATTGGTGTTGGCACTAGCAATGTTCTTGTTGGGAAAAAACCGATACAGAAAGGAAGGCCCAACGGGCAGCCCATTCACAAGAATGGCCCAAGTTTTCACTGCTGCAATTCGGAAATGGCGCGTGAAAACCACGCGTGAACCTCATACTTACAGGTACGGCGAAGAAGAGGAAGATGATGAGTCCCAGCTTCAAAGCAGTCAACCAAATTCTCACTCTATAGCCCACACCAATGAATTCAGGTGCTTCTCACTTCTCACAAAATCCTGAAACATCATCAAAATAATACCCCCTCTTGTGTTAGTTGTCTCATCTCATATGTAAGATTTTAATTTAATTTATTTTGTCTTTAAATTTATAATTTTTTATTAAATTATCCCTATTAGTGCATATATTAAAGGGATTTTTATATATAAATCAATACATATTTATTACAAATAAGTTCATTAATATTTTTAATACATGTAAATTAGTTATTTAACTCCTCCTGTGAAAGCCATTTGATCGGAAGGAACTCATGAAATGAGGATGGACATGGGAGGTAGATTCAAATGCCAATGCAGCAATCCAATTTGTTTATTTATTAGCCGAAACTTGAAAGAGAAATAGGAAATTTCTTGCGAACACTTAATTAGATTCAAAATCAACAATCCAATTTACTAGTGGCCACGTTACAAAGTAAAATGTTGTTGCAGATTTCTCGACAAGGCAATGATCATTGATGACTTGGATGCCTCAAGCAAAACTAGAAACCCATGGACACTATGTTCGGTGAATCAAGTTGAAGAAGTCAAGCTTGTTCTTCGCCTTATACCTATATGGCTAAGTTGCTTAATGTTCTCTGTTGTCACAGCTCAACTCCACACATTCATGACAAAACAAGGAAGTACAATGGTTCGTTCAATCGGACCACACTTCCAAATCCCTCCAGCATCGCTTCAAGGAGTTGTCGGAGTCATCATCCTCATCGCTGTCCCTATCTACGACCGAGTTTTCGTCCCCTTTGCCAGAAAACTCACCGGACACCCATCTGGCATCACAGTGTTGCAGAGAATTGGAATAGGTCTGTTCTTATCTGTACTCAACATGGTTGTTGCGGCTTTAGCGGAAGCCAAAAGGGTTAGCATTGCTAGAGAGAATAATCTTCTTGACAAACCCAAAGCTATAATACCAATGAGCATCTGGTGGATGCTTCCTCAGTACTTCATCTATGGTGCTTCTGATGCATTAACTGTTGTAGGGTTACAAGAATTGTTCTATGATCAAGTGCCAGAGACGATGAGAAGCTTAGGAGCTGCTTCATATTTAAGCTTGTTAGGTGTTGGAAGCTTTGCAAGTAATGTTGTTATAACAGTTGTGCAACAGATTAGCTCAAGAGCCGGTGAGGAATGGTTAGGAGACAATTTGAACAGAGCACATCTTGACTCTTTTTATTTGGTTTTGGCTGGTTTGAGTGCTGTGAGTTTGTGTGTTTATATTTGGCTAGCTAAGAAGTTTATGTATAAGAATTTAAAGAACATAAATGCGACTGGTCAAAGCTTGTAACATCATCAGCATGCATTGTAAACAATATGGAAGTCATGAAATGAAGTTTCTCAGTATATATATTGTGATTCCTTCCTAGCTTTCCGCTTCTTATGATTTCTACTGTTAGATAATCAAACTCAGAAAAGTTCACTTTTGAATTTTCTAATTTTTTGAGTCAAAAATACAACCGCCCCCTCCCCCAAAAAACAGAAAAACAAAAAAACCACACACACACCCACACAAAACCAAGCAGTCGTTCTGGTGTCAGTGCCGCAAAGGATTGGAATAGGCCTATTCTTGTGGATACTTAACATGGTTGTCTCAGCCTATAAGAAATGGCTGAGAAATTATTTGAATAAGGCAGACCTTGACTATTTGTAATTGTATTGGGTTTTGGCAGGTTTAAGTGCTATGAGTTCGTGTGTTTATATTTTGGTTATTTGCATGTTGATGAGTATATGATTTTGCTTTTAATAGTTCTGTCACATCAGTTGTGCAGGAAACTGGTTCAAGATTGGGAACAATTTGAATCAGGCACACTTGAATTATTTACTTTTATTGGTTTTCGTCAGGTTTAAGTTCTCTGAGTTTGTGCATTTGTGTTTGGTTTGCTAAGAGTTTCATGTACAAAACTATTAATATTGTGGTTCAGAAGCTAGTAACCAATTAAGGAGGTTCTAGTTGTAATAAGACAACAACCTAACTGTAAGACTCCTTCTGTCCCTAATTATAAAGTTCAGTTTGAAGATCAAAGTAGTCCTTATTATAAAATCTTTTATGAAGTTCTTACAAAAAAAAATGTTTTAGTATATGCCTTTAATAAATGATAAGGAAATTACTGCATCTTTGATCACAGTTTTTTTTTTTTTTTAAATATGAGATGAATGATAATGAAAGAAGTTTCTCTCTTATCTTCGTACTTCTGTCTTTTTCTCTTGTGAATTAATGTTCTTCAGTTTTCATTAAAAAAATGATTAAATCATAATAAATGAATAGATTTTTCAATGAAAATATTCCCTTTAATTAAGAGCATAATTAAAAAGAAGCAAAGACATTTTATGCATAAACCAACATAAGCTATTTTCATTGACACCTATGAGTCTCAAATTGGATGTCATAATTAGGCACAAAACGAGTATTTCCTGGGTAAGGAGGTGAAATAAATTTCTTTTATGTTGTGATTTATTATTGGGCATCATTTATTTATGATTTGTTAAAATTCAACATTTCAAGAACTTCTTTTTCTGGTTTTTTTTTAGTTTTAAAAAAAATGGGGAAAAAAAGCTTGTCGCTAAGTAGATTAGGTGCTATCCGATTGCAATACCAAAAAATTACTTCAAGACTATCTGATCATCAATATAGTAATGTGTTTTTTGATTTAGTTGTGCATTTTATGGAAGCTTTTAAAAGGTAAAAAAAAATCACAATAATAAATATATTAATGCTTGAATATAAAATATATAACAAATCACATTATCACAAGTAATTAATAATGTGAATTATTTTTAATTTTTTATTAACATGTCTATATAATACATGAATAAGTATATCTATTTGAGAATAAATACCTGCATATCAATCCAATAAGAATCCAAGATAATTAGATAACTTAAGTTGAATGTTGGTAATATGCTGGTGAAGTGTAAACGTTCTTTAACGTAAAAGGTTGCATTTCTCAATGTAGTGAAAAAGAAATCTCACCAGAAAAAGAGACCTTGCTGGTGAAATTTCCACCTAAAACTCTAAATATTTCTATAATTTGTTTCAATGTTCCAATTATGTTTCTCTGAAAAAACAAAATAAATGATGTAATAATGAGATAATACTCCTTCGGTCTTTAATATAAGACCCATTTAATTAATTTGATTAGATTAAGAATGTTAGATAAGTTAGTTAATTATAAGAACTGTGACATGTTTTTTTTAAAAATACCATAATCATTTTTCTTAATACCCTCTCTTCCTCTTCTACTTGATCATAGTTGAAAGTATCCATAGAGGTAATTTAGAGAAAATTGATAAATATGAGAAATGAGTCTTATATTTGGACCAAAACCAACTTAACAATTGGGTCATATATTAAGAACCAGAAAAGTTTTTTTTTTTTTTTGGGGCCAACGATGTAGGAATGAGATGATGAAGAATGAAGAAAGAGGAGTTGGAAAGTCAATGACATGTTTGTTATATTATTAGTGACAGAGAGAATGTGAAGGCCATCATATTTTAGACCTTTTCCATTCAAAAGGCTGTTTGGAAATCGAAACCGTCTATGCTTTTCGGTCAATTTGGCCCTTGAAATTCCTCAATGGACAATCATTTTAATACCAATAAAATATTTTGATAAGAGAACTATTGGTCGACTCATTAATTAATTCTCTTATTCCTGATGATCTGGAGTTTTTTAGTAAAACACATACTGAAAGAGTCACTAAATAAATACAAAGAAAACATAAGCATCGTGTTTTAGAATAAGAATTAATTATTTAGTTTTCAAACGAACATTGATGTAGTAGTTCACTCTAGTATAGTTGCTTGAAGAGGGCTTATGCCATGAATATAAAACACATTCTATAATCTTTAGTTACTATTGTTTAATTTAACTAATCGATTCATTAGTATTTAACTTAATTAAGAAATATTTATAATATATCCTTTCTAAGGAAAATTTATGTGCATTTGCATGTGGTGACAAGTGAAGACATATTCTGTACAGCAGCCTTTTTTCCAAGTTACCAGTTATACACCATAATATATATAGTTGTCTGTAATTATGAACAGAAAAGGTCAAAAGGAATCATGATGGACAAGTGCAATATTAAATTAGGCAAAAGAGACAGCATCATTATCTTTTCTTGTTTTTCAATTCAAGAATCAACCTAGAAGATCCTGCAGATTCTGGATGAAATCTGATTGATCTCTTTTCTCAAAACTGTGAGATTTCCTATGAGGATCATTTATCTTCTTCTTCTTCATGGTTCTCCCCTTTTAAAATGTGGCATTCTATTATCTTCATCTTCATCTCTCAGAACTCTCTGCTAGCTTTCTCTCCTTCTGGGTATGGCTGCAAAGGCACAGTTCCATGTTTTGGTTGTTGATGATAGTCTGATAGATAGAATGTTAATTGAGAGGCTCCTCAAAACCTCTTCTTATCATGGTATTTTTAATTTGTTTCTTGTCTTTTAGGGTTCTTCCTCATATATAAATTTCAGATCGGTGTTCAGTACTTTTTTAGTGGGATGTGAGTTTAGAGTTTTTGTGTTATGACAGTAACCGCAGTGGAGTCTGGCAGGAAGGCTTTGAAGTTTCTGGGTTTGCAAGTGGATGATGAAATGAAAGTAGAAACTGCTATTGTTGCTGCAGAAACCCATCAGGTTGAAATGTGATATTAAAATTGGTTTTTGGCCTCAGATTTCTGATAATAAATTAAATGCATATTCTTAGAAATTTTTTTGTTGTGTGGATTAATTTGAATTGATCTTTCATGGAACTTATCATGCAGGTTGTGGAGGTACATTTGATCATCACAGATTATTGTATGCCAGGAATGACAGGCTATGATCTCACCAGAAAAATCAAGGCAAGTTGCTTTTTAAAAGGAAAATTACATTTAAAATTGTTCCTTACAAATATGTGACTTGACTTTAATTTAACATCGGGGGCATTAAACATAATTTTTTCCCAAAAAAAGAAAAGAAAAGAAAAGGCTCGTATCAGTGTTTTGTTTTATGACATTTTTATATGTAATTCCAAATATTTCAAAAATTTCCCATGAATTTTTGCTTTGTGTTTTTGGAGTTATTGATAATCAACATCTTCATATGAAAAATGACCTAAAACGCATTTTTAGCAGGCATTTCATAACCTTTTTAATCATGTGAAGTTAGAAGATAATGGAATTTCAATAACTTGCAGGAATCTAAATCTCTTAGAGATATACCTGTAGTGATTATGTCCTCAGAAAATGTGCCATCGAGGATCAACAGGTAAGATAAACAGCATACTACATTATATGCAAATCTCATATTAAAAATATTTTAAAGGGGCATCACATGACTAAATCTGAAATCTAAAAAAAAATGTTTTTTTTTTTTTAATTGTTTGGGTCAGATGCTTAGAAGAAGGAGCTGAGGAATTCTTTCTGAAACCAGTTCAGCAGTCAGATGTAAACAGGCTCAAGCCTCATATGCTGAGATCAAAAGTTAAGGAAGAAAAAGACCAACTCATTAATAATAAAAGAGCTGGAAGAGAGCCACTCTCAAGATAAATTGAGGCAAAAAAGATAGCTCATTTTTCTAGTTTGACAGAAGATGGATAGGTTCATATTACTTTGACCATATTCCATTTCTGTCTCAGAAGCTAATAGAAAAGTAAGATAAATGATTTCATTCAATTATCTTTTATTTTCTTCAACTCTAGTCTTGATGCTCAATGTTCAATTTGAGTTAATAAATTTGAGGACGGCATGAGCAGCTCCAGAAAGTAAAGAAGGGGATAATAATTGTTCTTTTTTCGTTCTAAAGAAAAGAACCTCCTAGGCAGGTTTTTTTATCTATTTATTATGTTATTTCCCATATCCTTTATAGTGATACATGCTTTTCCAATTTCATTGCTCTAAAAGTATTACAATAAAAATTAGTCAGATATCATGGATCTTTTAATGAGAACATACCACTATTCATTAAAATTAGGTCCCATTTGGTACGAAGTATTAAAAATAAGGGATTGGTATTGAGATTGCAATTAAAAAAATCATTAAAATAATATTTAGCATGAGTAATTGTTTATTATATGGGATTAGACAAACCTATAGAGGTGGGATTGGAAAATACCACCTTCTCCCATGGTATTCTCCAATCCCACATACATGGATTTAACTACTCCCATATAACAATCAATCTCTTATACTAAATATTCTTTTAGTAGATTTTCTCAATTGCAATCACAATCCTAATTCCTTATTTTTAATACTTCTTACTAAACGTAACTTCAGAGTCATACCCCTCCCTGTTCCAGAGGGTTAAAACCCACTTCATGCAGCCTTGCTCTCCATTATTGTAAGAGGCTATTTTCACGATTCTATCAACCCAAGAAAAAGGAAGACAACATACACTGAAAAAATGACTTGCAACAAAATTAAGTGCTATAATAACATTATGATAGTGTAGCTAATTGACAGAAGAAACAACCATTAAGAAACTATAACGAGATGGGGAGATGTTGACTGCTCCCGTCTTCTTTCCTACAAAATTACCTCAAAACAACAAGAAATTAACAATTTACAAAAGAATATCCAGAGAACCCTCCATTGCTTCATTAGGCATTTGCTCTCAAAAATGATGGAACAATTGCGACGTAGTTCTCCATAGAACAATAGTGCATGGCACCCCTTAACACCAGTTGCACCAACCCTCATCATCATAATTACCTTCAAAACTTTTATAACATTCAAAATGAATATTTACATCCAATAATGCCTGATAAAGAATTGGCATGTGTAGCAAACTGCGAGCAGGATGTTCATGCTTTAATCAAATTAGTCAGTTCTTAACAATGGGAAGTCAGAGACCTGATTCAAAAGGGGCCAAAAAGAAAAAGGAAGAATTAGTATACGGCCGAAAATAACGCAAAAGTACATTCAGTATGAAGCTTGTCTTGGAAACCAGTAAAATTAAATGATGCAATACAATAATTCTTTTCGCCAAATTTTATTAATTAATTTAAAGGTACTAAGTCACAAGCAATAACGTCATACGAAGGTTCAACATTCACTCCAGACACGCATGCGCAATCAACATAAATGTACAAGGTAAGAAGTCCATCTTCCATGGAACATTTGCAATTAAGTTCTGCCATGCACCATGAGTCCATGACTCCCCAGTTTTCCTTCAATTTATGTTAATAAACATGAGCAGAGTTACCGAAAAGCAAAATTACTATGCACAAACCTTCTAAGGCATTAGTATTGGTGTTCACAAATCTAAGTCTCAGTAGATAACTATTTTCTGCAAAATCATGCAAAGAACGTCCTCGTCCCCCTTCTTCAAATTGGACAGCACCAGTTGGGAATTTTTTACCATCATCACATTGTACAACAGCTTCACTAGGGGAGTTCCTACTTCTATCAGCATCCTGTTTAAAAATGATAGCTACAGCATGAGTACAGGGTGGGCGGACCCTTGCAGGCCAAAAAATAGATGAAAGGTAAACAAACTGACAAATTAATCATCCTATCAACAGGTCAGCATTCACCACATGGTAATTGGTGAAGTCATAATTTAGGAAGAGTTGTAGCTCAGGTCATAGAATTTCACCTGTAAAAATTCTAGCATTTGCTCTTCAATTGTACCACGCATTGCTAATGTTTCCACGTGAATGGGACGACAAGCACCCATGCGATGAGCACGACTAATTACTTGTTCCTCCATGCTGGAAATATATGAAAACTTGTTAAAGGATGATTAAATTGGATTAATTTGGTGATTTCATTTCCAGCAGGGGTGATAACAATAAATTGGGCATAGGAGAACACTCACATGCACACAGACATGTAAAAATCATTTTTAATCAGCAAAAATGATACCAAAGCCAAATAACTTGATTTTGATAATGGAAAGTTTTATAAAACATCAAAATATTTGATAGTCTCCTGATCACAAATAATAATAATGGATAAAAATTTCTGAATTAACAATCACAATCTTCAGCACCAGCCTCATGCAACAAAGTTTTCCTTATTTGTGATCCATATTTGCACAAAGGTCAATTAATTGAATGTGTTACCTTCTATCCCAGATTGGTTCCATTAAAAACACGTGTGTAACAAAACTCAAGTCAAGACCCAGTGCAGCACTTCCATCCATCACTAGTGCCATACAACTGGGATCATGCTGGAATGTGGCCAGTGACTTCTTCTGGAAAAGAAAAAAAGAGAAATATCCGAAGGTCATAACCAAGACTGAATATTACTCAGTGACAGTAGATGAGATTTTCAACATCATACCTTGTTGCCTAAAGGCATTGGACTATACATCCCAGTATATTTAATACCAGCAATAGTCAACTGGACAGAGAGAAATTCAAGTTAATATTATGATCATTTTGAAATGAATTCACAAAAATATCATACCCAAAACATGGAACAGGTAGGTTACCTGCTGTTCAATGACATGTATATGCTCAAGAAATTGAGAAAATATAAGAACTTTCTCAGGCATATTATTGGGCCCAGTGCCTGGAGAGCATTGCTGGAATGATGATTTTACGTCTCTCATCAGCAGAGGGCAACTGCTCTCAGCAAGAACCTGATCATTGCTACTATAATAGCCCTTCTCCTTATTGGATTCCTGTAAATCTTTCAATCTCTGGACAAGATAGGACACCTTGCTACTAGATGTCGATTGCCAATCAGGATCCCAATTATCCTGTGCTCACAATATAGCAGCATTTAGAAGATCATCAGACAAAAAACAATCATAGCAATTCAACTAGATTTTTAACTTTTAACAAAAACCTTGCCTGTTTATATGAAGGTTGTAGCTCAATAAGATCTTTAGGCACAGGCCACTTTGGGTTAGGATTTTCAGGGCGGGCTAGTGTATCAGGATTCTGCATCTCATATAATTTATTGCATCCAGGATAAGTACACTTCATACTGTCTAAAGCAACACAGTCAAGGCACAACAGATGCCGACATGGTGTAATAAAGGGAAGGCGACACCACTCCTTGCACCTTCACACCCAAAAAAAAAAAAGGGAAAGAAATTAACATGCAGCTCAATATGACTATGAATAGAATCAAAGCACATTAAACATCAAAAGTCATGTTACCTGACACACCGGCCACCACAAAGCAGATTATATCTTATAGAGGAATACTCAGCTGAATCAGGATCCATACCATTTCCTACTAACATATCCATTGTTTCCTGAATATCTTCACCAGCGTGTGTAACTTTAATATGTCCGGCAACACAGCATGAGAGCCTGACGTTTTTTATTGTTGCAATCCTAAATTTCCACTGTTTTGGATTCAGTAGACTCTCAATGTGTGAAGGATCATTCCAATCTGCCATTAATATATTGCGGCGAACTGTTAACACCAATTCATTATAACTTCTGGCATGACCCTCAGTAAAATCTAGAAAAACAGCTTTCTTGATGCATGGGGGAATATTATGCAAGTCTATCTTCCTTGCACTAATCATGCAGTTACGAAGTAGATGCAACAGACGAAACCTTCCTTCCTCCATCTCTGCCTCAAATGGCTTAAGGATGCCAACTTCCCACGACTTTGGATTCAGCCCATAAGCTTCTTCATGAAGGAACCTTAGCAACGGTTGTAAATGCGAAAGTTGACTTTTAGGAGTGTTAGGTGTTGGTGTTCCTGTCAGTATCCAACGATTTGAAGCTGTCAATGAAATAGCCATTTGCAACTTGTTTGTCAAGTTCAGGCTTGAGCCAAGGGTGTGCCCTTCATCTAATATGATTCTCAGCCAATGGATTTGCATCAGAACACTTCTCTTACGTGGGCTCCACTCTGCACTCAGGCGACTAAATGTAGTAATGACAACATCATAATCCCATGCCAGGCTGTGCACAGATGGCTTCCACTTCCAAGTATCATTCCAAACATAAACTCGCAGTTGGCTATGTTGGACATGCTTTTCTATTTGAGTTTTCCAGTGATCAACCAAGTTAGCAGGAACAACTATAAGGGTTGCTCTTGACAAGTATAGCCTAAATGAATCTAATGGCTCACGCAGGGCCATGCCAAGTGCAGTTACATCAAAAGCCAAATTATTATTTAGATTTCGTGGGTAGTACCACTTGTTTACACCTTTTTCTAATCTCTTGATGAGACCAAATGCTTGAAATATCTTGTGGTATGGATTAAGATATCGGCTGGACACAGTACAGGTGCTTAAAACAGGACCCCTTATGCCATTTATTTCCATTTCAGAAAGCTTGTCAGGAGGAAGTCTAGCCAACCAAGTGAGGGCTTTCTTAGTTTCGGAATTTATTATTGTGTAATGCTCCTTAAGTACACTAGTGAAAAATGAAACATTCTTCTTCTCACCCCCCGCACTACCTTTTACATGAAATCCTGGTAAATAAGTTATTTCACAGGCATTATGCCAGGGTTGTTCTGGGATGCTACAACTCTGATACAAAGGATCAGTGTTCATACTACAGAACCACGCTGCATTAGTATTAGCCATATTGGCATCTGCAAGCTTTCGCCACTTCTGGCAAGCATCACACTGAATCCATGTGTCCCTGTACTCAAAAGAATCTGTTACAGGCTTGTCAGGTCCCTTGCAACCCTTATCATGTCCATACGAAGTGCCAACTGGCTTATTTTCAGATACATGTGTTTCAGCATTTGAAGCATGTTCCAGTTTCAAAGGGTTTACACTATCTTTTCTTTCTTTGGAATGCCCAACTTCCTCTTCAAAAGTGGCACATAGATTTTTCTTTATGCAACTCAAGCCCAAAGAGCATCGACTTGCAGCTATTGGCTGCTCAGAGAATTCGCCTGCAGGTGATTTTTTTCCTTCCCCAGAACATTTATCATTAAGTCCAATGGTTTTCTCAGCAGGAGCCTTCAATCTAGCTCTTTTGGAGGAGTAATCATGATGCTCATTATTCCTAGCATCCTGGCATATGTCCCTCTTCCCCAAATTAGTATTGTCAATTATGTAACTACCAACAATATCATAATAACCACATTTAAGATTACCATTATGGTGACACCAAACCACATTTGCTCCAGCAGGTGGTTCTGCCAACGTACCTTGTGTCTTCAGTATAAGAGAAAGAGCTGTTACAGTCTTACCCAAACCAGGCTCATCACAGAACATTCCACCACAAAAATCTTTAATGGTGGGAGCTTCCCCAATGACTATTTCACCAGATACAGTATTTATATGGAAAACAAATCCATCCTCTGTTGAAAAAGAAACATACAAAGGATGTTCCAAGCATTCAGCATTTCGCTCCCGATGCAACATCCACTCAACAGCTGTCTGCTGGTGAGGAAAGAGTTTTAACTTTGTATAAGGCATTATTGAAGCAGCCAAGGATCTCAAATGACGACAAGTTGCAGAAACCCTGGCAATGTCCATCGGGCCAAGGGGAGCTAGAATTTTTGTTAAAATGTCATCAGACAACTCCCAAATTCCAGATCTCCAAGAGTCATTCAAGGGTACTATCCTGGAATTATCTAGCTTCCGCTCTTTTCCTACACCAGGTATACTCTTAAAAATTTCATGGAGCTCAAATAGACTATTCTTTGAAGAATCTTTCGCATGGTAGTGGAGTTTGCACCCAAATACATGACAGTCACAGAGGCTCCAAATGCTCTCATTAGCCCCCTGAATCTTCCTAATATAGTCGGAGCAAGAAAGAATCGATCTTCTCTCATCCCAGTCACATCTGTGGAAAGCATTTATGTCAGCAAACTAAGACAGTCAGGTTTATGAGTTGAACAGAACAATGAGAAAGGGGAGGGGCTTAATCAGTTGCTTTATATTACAAGGTCCTATTTACTGATAGTGACTAGTCTGATACAACATACGACCATTCTAGAGATGGCTTTCATTTTGATAAAATGATTAGTTAAGTCAGAGTTGGAAGTCGACTAAGATTGCAGATTCCATTGATGTATCACACATATTTTTCATTTTTCATTTCAATAATTTTACATCCCTTCAAAGATTTATGTATGTAGGCAGCATGCTGATCGCACACACAAACCACATAAATTTTCAAGTGAAAGTCAAAGATATACTTGGTAAATATATTAAAACTTTCATAATTACACAGAATAGCATTATGTCAATATAATCGTCAAATCATCCCTCCGCAGGCAGCCAAAATCCAACATGTGACCATTTTAACGCATACAATACATGATCAATGTTGAGTTTTTAAGCATTGATCATAAAAATCAGATAATGCAGCGGTGCCTCCGACAGGTTGCCTCCAATAGGAGGACCCCTATGCCTAGCAAATACACACACACACACACGCCAAAACCATAACTTTATATACATTATTAGTTCGACATAATTTCTGAACCTATTTTCTCCAAACACGGACGTATCATTGCCATTATACTATTCAACTCAAGTTAACACACATTATTGTAATACCAATAACTGGCTTAAGAGGTAAAACCATATCCAATTGCGAGCTCCACATCTAAATCTAAATTACCATAGAAAAGGAATTCCTTTTTTGGATAACATGTAGATTTAAATGATAAACGCAAACCTCAAATGCCGAAAAAGAGCGCCAGCAGTGGACCCGGATCTCGGAAACTGCCAGCCACTCCACAATGCAATCGGAAGATACACATCGACCAGTACCACTGCTCTAGCCTCTCCACAGTCCCCAAGGTCAACCAAAACCACTCGAGCATCAATCTTTAAACACCTCTTGCTAACCAAAGCGTGAAGCTGGTGAATCACACTAACACTCCCATTCACCATCCCAATCTTCGTCATCCTCTTCCTCCTCAAGCTATTACTCCCAGACACCTCCCAATTTTCCTTCTTGCATTGCCCTTCTTTCGCGAACTCCGAGGCGCAATAAGACCATTATATTCGTAATCAATCCTAGATTCCTTCCCCACCACTTCGCACTGCGCTGAATCAGACGGAGACGCGTTCCCGCCATCATCCTGCTCCGCCGCCGAATCCACCGGAACTAAAACGACCCCGTTCTCGGACCTAAATCCGACGGCATTAGAACCGTCGCCAAATATGTCGCAGTGCTGTTTGAAGGACAAACTGGCACACGGGTCGGGTTGCGAAGGAGTGACTGCGAGAACCGCAAATAGGAAGCCACAAAGCTTGTCGTCCGAGAAGGAATCGTCCATTGCAGAGCCTGGAGCAACCAGCACCTACGAAATTGACTTGATTAAGGAACAAAATCTGACGGTGATGGAAAGTCGTGCATCTTCGAGCCGCACCCACAGAAATAGCTGAAGAATACGGGAAAGTCCAACTCCGATTTCTGATGCCAACAGATTAAAACTGCAGGTTTTATGCGCAGGACAGAATTCACCTATCCAATCAGGGGGTTGGATTGATTATTATTTAACGATTTAACGTGCCTTTTTAATGTTTGAACTTTGTAATTTTGGAGAGTCAATATTGTTTTTTTGTTTTGGGTAAAATGAATATTAAATTTATTAGAAAACAATTTAGGCTTCTTACCCCTTTGCATCCAAATTTTTGTGCATATTTCTTAAATTTTTACTATAACAACTAATTAATTAATTTAAAAATATTAAAAAATTAGTTAAATTATTTATTTGTAATAAATAGGTATTATTTTTCTCAGAATACCCTTACTAATTATATGTATTCGTTAGAACTATTATATAATAGAACCTTTAATATATACAAACAAGGAGTACTTTAAAAAAAAAAGATAAATATAAAAGATAAAGTAAACTGAAGTTTTATATTTAGAACCAAATTGAAAGTCAAACAAACTTTTAAAAACTAGAAGTAGTATCAATAATATTTTAAATAAGGTTGTTTTCAATAGGAGAGCTATGTCTGAAAAAAGAGATGATTTGAAGTTTTGCACTTAATTTATTTTTGAATAAAAGTTTTATTGAAATAAAAGGAGGAAAAAGGGCGAAAGATACGTGTGCGCATAGAAATTAAAAAGGAAAAAAAAATATTTTTAAGTGTGCGCATAGAAATTAAAAAGAAAAAAAAACATTTTTAAGTTCTGTGACCGTACAATGTTTTTCACTTAAAGTGTGTTTGGATAGAAACCAAACCATGGTTTTAAAAGTGCTTTTACAGATTACGAAGTAAATATGTGGAGGAGATTATCTCGTTTTGCGGAAAAATACTTCTGAAACCACGGTTTTGGGATACCCAAACAGGCCCTTACTCGTTTGAGGTATAATGTGATGATTTGGTTGATGAAATTTTCTCTTTTTTAATTGACTAAGGTTGCGGTTATGTTTGTTTAAGCTATCCAAAAAAAAAAAAGAGAATATATATGTACTTTAATTTTACATAAAAATAGATAAATAAATTTAAAATGTTAAAACTTGATTTGAATAGTTTACAATTGTAGAACATTAACTTTTTTTTCCCCACTTCTTTCACTATAATCATGACGTTATAGGAGGGATAAGGGAAGTAAAGGATAGAGGAGATGATTTTTTTTAGTTTGTGAAATTTATTTGATTTTGATTTTAATTCTTTAAATTTGATATAATTTTTGTTTTAGGGTTAAAAATATTTAGGCAGATCAAAATTAAATTATATTTTAGAGACTAAAATTACTAGTTTTGAATTATAGGGATCAAAAGAAGTCATATTTTAAGATACTAAAAGTTGTGTTTATTAATCTATATACTTAATTAATTCACTTTGTAGTTGTTTAGTAGAAGGCAAAATAATTCACTTTAGATAAGATCATAGCAATAGGAAGAAAAGTTGAGAGGAAAGAAAATAGGACGAGAGAAAATAAAGAAAAGAAAAAAAGTAGACAGAAATTGTTATGATCCTTCTTACTTAGATGGATGAGAGAAAATAAAAAAGAAAGAAAATTAGCAAATACCTAAATAACTAAAATGTCCTTATCATATTTAAAATTAAATTAAATTAAACATTGCAATAAAAAAATTATACTAATATTAGTATCATCAAATAATTTAAAATCAAGTTATTTGGTTTATATACATTTTCAGATTATTATGTTTTAAAACCAAATTAAAATAAAAAATAAAAAGTCATAGAAATCTTGTTTTCTTTTCCAAATCTCTCTACATATAAAGAGAAAATTTGAAGGAAAAAAAAGGATGTTCTCCTCCACTTTTTCTTTTTTTCATGTTTTCTTTCCTATCCAAATAAAAAAAATCTTGTCTTTTTTCATATTTTTTTCTCTAGTTTTTTCTCCCTTCTAATTTTCTTTCAATCCAAGGGGTTAATCCTTTCCCCTTTTTTGGGCCAACGGATTCTTAGTAAGGGGGTGTTTGGATAGAAACTAAACCATGATTTCAGAAGTACTTTTACAGTTTACGAAGTAAATATATAGAGAAATTTATCTTGTTTTACAGAAAAGTGTTTCTAAAATCATGGGTTAGAGGTTGCTAGGCACCCTGTAGGTCACAGCCTAAGATTCGTTCATGAAGTTGGGCTATACGACATGTCGCTTTGTGACGCCAAATAAAAGTCTGGAAATCGCAGCCTGACGCAAAAGTATTCTGCATTCAGATCATCAAATGGCTAGAGACAGCTGCCTCACTCGCGTCACCACCGGAGCCGCCCTTGGCGGTGCTATCGGCGGCGCCGTTGGTGAGTCTCTTCCTTGAGTTTTTAGACATATCTCTGATTGGAAGGCCCTTTTGCCTTGTTTGGTTGTTGAGTATCCTGAAGAAAAAGAGTCGCCTTTCTTATTGCGTTCTGTTATCGAAGCCAGACTTTTGGTCATTAGGTTAAATTAAGTATCATAGATAATAAATAATGCTTTAGGTTTCTTTATTCTGTAATAAACTATCTTTGTTATTAGAGTAGTTTCTTTCTTTCCTTCTTTTTCTGCAGTGTAATTTATTGAACCATGTGTTTGTAGGTGCCGTCTATGGAACATATGAGGCTGTTAGGTATAAGGTATGTATTTATTCATATTTTTTGTTGGTTTATTTTTCATCATTCGTTATCGGTTTATTTGAAGTGTTAATGGCAATCAGAATTTGTGATGTGTTGTTTGACTGTGCCATTCATTCGTATCTGTATGTGTTCAAGCTACAAGGTGACAGGTCGCATTTTAAGTAATGCAGATATCCATTAGGCTTATTCTTTTCCTTGTTCAAATGCCACAATACTTTCATAAAATGAGCGATAAAGAAAGCAAGGACTTGATGAAATCTGAGAAAACGTATAGTTATTTTGTTTGGCGTACCAGAGAATACGATTTGGTAATTTTTTATTTCAAAAGCAAAATCACTGAAAAATCAGTTCTTTTCAATCCAGTTGCTGCCAAGTATCTCCTGACATGGCCAACCAAAGCAGAATAAGGATCTTACTAGGTGTCTTTAAACTTCAAAAGGTGCAAGTCAAGAATATATTTCTGGCTTTCTGCAGGAAAAGTGGTTATGATGCCAAGAGCCCTTCGTCTGAAGTCTGGCCTTTTACCTATCTATTTTGCTTTCTGCCTATTGAATTCCCTATTCATACCAGCTTACTCAAGTAGTCGAGTTAAAACAAAAATCTTAATCTCACAAATCCTTACCATCGCCCTATAAATTTGCCCTAATGTCTATTAAACCTAGGACTGCTGTATGCTTGTACTGGTGGCAGCACTGGAAACCTGGGAAAGCAACTTAAATCATTCAGCCTACGTCTAGGTATTCGGCCTAATTAAAACACTCTCTCAGTATTTCTTAATTCTTATGTGGTTAAATTTCAGAACAGATGCCTACAACAGGGGGGGAAAAACTTAAAAGATGAGGATTCTAACTTCAAAGCGATTCAAGCATCCACATCACAAAAGACTGGAACCATGTGATGGTAAGTTTGGGGTGGGTTGTGGGTAGAGGAAGCGTAAGTCCTTTTGATGTAACCAAAAAAGATGTAACTCTCTTGACTTTTGTGAGGAAAGCAATGTCACCAATTACCAAGATCAATATTTACGAGAATTTGTAGCTCTCATGTATTTGAAGTTTTTAACGATAGGCAGAAACCTGTTAAAACAAACCCCCTGCCCCAAAAGAAGAAGCTAAACACCTTTTTCTTTCCAAACATTGGTTAGAGGATTTCAAACATTCTTCTATAGCACACTAATATGGCCTGGTCTGGAGATGTAGTTTTGTTTCAGATGGTGTATCTATGATTTCGTCAAGAAATCTTTGAAGTTTGGAAGTCTATTTAATTACAACGGAGATTTCAATTCTCATCTTGTTTTCAGTCAATAAAATTAAAGTATATTCTGTTGACGATATCACCTGATCTGTGAATGGAGCGGGGGGCAGTCCCATATATTGCTTCAAAGATATCACCTGGGGGTCATGTTATTTGCTGAGCGGAATGTAGTGCTGCACTGTAATTACCCAGTGGGAGCCTTTCAATCTGCTGCTTATCTAGGCAGCAATTCTGAACCTCTGTTTGGTTATCAGTTTAGCAGTGGTGCTCTGCTGAAATGTGTGGCTTACTTTTGAAATGGCTTAGATATGAATATGATCTTGAACCATGCAGGTTCCTGGCCTCCTAAAGATTAGACATATTGGGCAGACTACTCTGGGAAGTGCGGCTGTATTTGGTTTGTTCCTCGGTGCTGGTAGCTTGATACACTGTGGACGGTAATCATGTTCTTCAATGAAGAATTGATCTCAGCCCTCATACCCTCTTTCCCTCTCATTTCTCAACTCTTTGATTAGTGTATGCTCTGCAATTTATTTTAACCTAGGAAGATAGAATACTATCGGGCTCCAAAATAACTTAATATCTGGATTGTTGCTTGGAAAAGCTGTGGTTGGTATATCTCGTATTTTCTCTCGTCAGAGCATCAGAATTTCTTGTGCTAAAGTGATGCGTGATTTCATATATGGCAATTTATGGTGTTGAATATGTGGCAATTCTCATTATGTTTGTCTTAGATGGTCTATACTAGTCATGCGGAGTTAGTGCGCCTAGTTTGAGTACAACAAGCATTATATTTTTTTTGGTTAACTAATTTTTCACAGTTGAAGTTGAACACATGTAATAATATTCGGGTAGCATCACTCGTATTTTTTTTTTCTTGTAAAAGAATCTACAAAAATTGTAACGAAAAAAATCTATGAAAACGGAGCAATTGTGGAGTGATCACTTTTTTTTGGGGGGGGGGGGACCAAAAAAAAAAAGGAGCTTGTTTTCTTGCTCCGACCGGTTGAGATGACTGAGCGGAGAACAAAACCAAATAGGCGTATTTCAGTCAAATATCACAAGTTTATTGAGACCCATCCCGAAGTGTGTGTGTATATAATCACTTATAATTATTCCTCTGATCCTTAATGTAAAGTAGGATATAGTTCGAAAGTTAATTGTGGTTCTATTTGTAAAATTTATTTTATATGTTTGTTATTTTTTTTTCCAAATTAATCCTCTTAGTATTTGTTGAACAATAATCAAGTACGAGAGAAGGAATTAAAAAAGATGTTTAGGGTGTTTTAAGAAAAATATATCATATTAACTAATTTAACTAATATTTTTAATCTATTTAAATTAGTTAATTAGGTCTTATTTTAAATACCATGAGTATTAACTAATGGATCAAGTGTTTAAGATCGGACCCCACAAAAAAGAAAAAAAGATTTTGGCTTATTAAAATATAAGAGGGTTATTGGGGTGGAGATAAGGGACGCGTTGAAAATGAATACATCCACATGCTTATCCCAAGATTCTCCCAACAAAGCCTGTATATTTAATCATCCAACAATCGCACAACAATGAATATAGATTTGTAAATCTATACGCCACGGTTAGAATCAGTCTCCTCGCCATTTTGACTCTGCAGGCTGCAGCATATGCATCCATATGCTTGTTTTTTCTGTCATGGTCCGTGTCCCCAGCCCTGTTCTCTCATGAAAAATGATTAGGACCATAATTTGCCTTTGAAATTTGAACAGGTGAGGAAATGGCAGTAATGCTTGTGTGCAAGACTAGTAGTTCATGAAGTTTATACATAAGCGTCCAGAGCATTGTACCTTTCGTTTATTTATCATCATGAGAGAAGCCGTTGGCACTGTCTTTGAAGTCCCTGGCCACCTGCTTCTATGCTCAGCTGGAACCTTGGCATTTGTCAAAGAGCCTTCCAAGAAGAACTTAGGGAGAGATTTCCTCGTTAGGATTCATGAATCGAATATCCTCCATTCTAGATTTCTGTTTGCAGACATATATTCCATTAGCTTTTGCCCATGTTTGATTTTTTCTGTGACGCAGTGTACAGCAAATCTGCATCTTGTTCCATTCATCCTCTAAAGCTACTCCCCTTGGTTTATCTTCATGAATAAGGTTTTGCAAATCAAACATCAAGGTATGCTGAGATGTTATTCTTCCATAAACCCTGTCTTCGATTATAGATTCCAGCAATTCACCATTCACATAGACTGTACCATTTAGAACAAGCTCTCCATGATGTCCAATATCACTTTCTCCCCCAAAACATAGAGCCATGTTTGGGAATTTGTTTCGGAACCAAAAACAAATGGAATGGCCTTCAGTGTAGTGGTCCCATTCTGGCATTTTGTCCTCTAACATAACAAATTTCAGGCCATCAACCTCACGCAGTGCCTGTTGCAAAATATTATAAGAAACAAAATTGGTGTCTAAGAACAGTGTTACTGTGACATGTAATGGGGATTTGGTGAGAGTGAATGAAATTATAGAATGGAATATCTAAAATGAGAAAAGAGATAGATACAGAATAATAGGCCTCCCTTTTAATCTGTGGAACTCACCGTTCTGTATTTCTCTCTCCTTACTTCAAGTAAAATTATTTTAGGGATTCATGTTCATGAGATTTAAAATGCTCTTATATACATGGTTTCCTACGTGCATGAAACCAGCTAGACCAATAAGATGAACTTAGATCTAGAGTGAGTCAAGGAAATGCCAAATCTTTTTAAACTGGATGCACAAGACATAAAAGTGAGTCTTTTTATTCGACTGAGAGAAAGTATTGAAGAGCGAGACCTTCAATTGTGGTTTAACTTGGATCATTTTAGACATATGACACTTGGATCATTTTAGACATATGACTTGAATGTAAAATAGGAATTTCAAATTTTTGTGCGATTATGTAAACAATGCAAAAATGATTTCCACCTTTATCAAGTCTTTTTTTCTTGTGTAGAACCCTTGTAACTGAAGTATAAAAATGGTATGCCTGTTTATGATTCATGTGAGTTATTAAGTACAATACCATTTAAATACTCCTAGTAGAGGGGGAAACACTAGACCAATGCAGGACAAACAGAACATCTAGACATAACATAATTGTGTTTCATTTTATTTTCAAGTCACGTTATTTTGTCAAGATGATTTTCTTTCTTTCTTTTTTTTTTTTCATTTCACAGATGTTAGCATCAATTTCTTTTCAAAGTCAGCCATTATTAGATTATCATATAAAGGCATTAAAAAAAAAAAAGTAATAGAGAGAAGTACCTGACTCAATAATATACTACAAGACTCTGAACCCAGGTGTTTGTCGACTACGTCCAATTCTTGTAAGTTTGGTGGGATTGCTCTAAATTCTTGAAGGTGTTCGCAATTTGAAAGGTCCAAGTATTGTAACCCAATCAGGTTTTTGAATGACAATGGCAATTCTTCTATGCCACTATGATCCAAACGAACATCTCTTATATTTTCCATTGTTTTTAATATTTCTGGAAATCTCTGGAGACTGGAGCACCATGAGAGGTCGAAAAATTCAAGGGATGTTAATGAGATGCTTGGAAATGTCTTGAGGTTGTAGCAATAAGTAACACTTAACCTTTCAAGTTTATGAAGAAATCCAATAGAAACATGGACTTCATGTAGATTCTCGCAAAAATCCAAACACATTTCCTTCAAATTTGGGACTCCAGATAAGTCAGGCAGTTCTGTTATAAATTTACAACCCCTAAAATCCATTACACTCACGGACGGGAACCCCTGCAAAGCAAGATTAAAAAGATTAACTAATCTTGATAATCAGTAATCACAACATAGAACATTAAATAGCACAAAGCTTACAATGACACTAGGCATGCTACGAACAAAATTTAAAGGATCTACTGCAATTTAAAAGTTTCATGTTGTGCTTAATGTGTGTGTAATATCAGCTTAAAGCGTTTCTGCTTCAAAATAAAACATAATAATACATAACCGGAATATTGTACATGCCTTGGGTGGTGAATTCAGTTTAAGGGAACTTTCAGGCATCCTGAGGATAACTAGTTCCTTGGGACAAAAATCAAATGGAAAGGAGGGATAAGTATATCCCTTCCAGTCTAGCAATCTCAAACTGTTAGGGAGATGCTTGGGACCTGTGGAAAATCTTGCATTTCTAACAATAAGCATCTTAAGATTTTGCATCTTTTTGAAGGCCAATCCACTCCAATTGATCTCCTTTTCTCCAGGCATGTGCAGATTTATGGCTTCAATCTCCCCAGTTCCCTTCCAAACCAAACATATATATGTCAACAGCAAAACTTATTAGATGTGTTAGGAATAGAAATAAGCTTCAGCCACCAAGGTTATCTTGAGCATATCTTAACTGAAAATAATAAATACTCTTCCAGTGCTTAATATAGAACCCAATTGTTGAGTTAGTTTTGATCCTAAATATAAGACCTATTTCTCATATTTATTATTTTTCTCTAAATTACCCCTATAGATATTCCCTCAACCATAATCAAGTAGAAGAGGAAGAGGGATATTGAGAAAGATAATTATGGTATTTTAGAAAAAACGTATCACATTCTTCACCTAAAAAAAAAAAAAACGTGTTACATTTCTTATAATTAATTAACTTACCTAACTTCCTTAATCTAATCAAATTTGTTAAATAGGTCTTATATTAAGGATCGAAGGAATATTAGTCAAAAAATATAAATGTGGATGAATCTTAACATACCTTGTTTCCCTCTAAAACTTGGAGAATGTCTTCATGAAACCACAATCTAGAGCGTTTGCCTAGTTCAGTTGGTGATTGTTGCCGAATAATTTCTTTACCCATATCTTGAATCAAATCATGCATTGTCACAAGGCCATTGTCAATCTTTATGAGGCATTTATCAATCAACACCTTAACACCATAATCTGGGCATATGCCACGAGCATACAGAGCACTTGTGACATATTCCAAGCTGTCACCTTTAAAGCAACAAGCAATATCAAGAAAAATTTCCTTCTCAAATTCGTCCAAGGCATCATAACTCATTTTGAGTACCTGTTGGATCTCTCTGTTGGGAATTCTTCGATAATTATCTAATGCAGAATTCCAATCATTGATTCCTCTATTGAACAAGTTGGAACCTATAACTTCCAAAGCCAATGGAAGTCCACCAGCATAGAGTACTACATTGTTTAACATGTCCATAAAACTTGGATCAACTTTATTTTCTCGAAAGGCACTCCATTTAAGTAGTTTAAGAGCTTCATTTTCATTTAAACTCTCTACTTCGTAGATTCTTTCAACACCATGTCTTGCTAGTAAATGTTTATCCCTTGTTGTTGCAATGATTCTACTTCCAGAACCAAACCAATCAAGTGCCCCAGCCATGGCTTGCAATTGCCTTGGCTCATGAACATCATCAAGAACGAGAAGAATTTTCTTTCTGTGAAGCCTCTGTTTCATTATTGGAATTCCTTGATTGATGTCAACGAAGTTGAAATCTTCCCCAACCAGTTTAGAAAGAAGCATTTTTTGGAGGTATGCTAGGCCGTGCTTTTGTGAATTTTTGCTGACATTAGCAACAAAGCAAAAGGCTTCAAACATATCAGTAATTAAATTGGATACTGCTCTAGCAATTGTTGTTTTGCCTATTCCACCCATTCCACAAATCCCTACCATTAGGACCCCTTCATTAGATTCAACATCTAGAAGAGATATTACTTTGCGCACTCGACACTCAAGTCCAACTGGATAATCAGCAATGTGTAAAGGCTTGCAGTTAATCCTCCTACAGACCTCTTTTACAATCCTTTCAATTAAATCACATTCATGTTCTTTCCTGTCCCATCACAAAATGTTATGAAATATTAATTTCAATCTAAATATTTTACTAAAATTTAAAATTCATTCCAAATGCATCAAATTAAACACTTGAACCCAATGCACCCGTTCAAATATAACACTGGCACTGGATTTTGCTGCGTCTATACTTCTTGAAGTTTCCTAGATATTAATATAGATGATACCAACTTCAAAGTAAACTAAGCCAAAATAAGAACATGCTCCTTTCCCCCTCATGAAATGCATATTCTAACAAGGCCTGATTAATGTTTGACTTTTATCGAAAACGAAATGAACAACTATATCTGACAAAATGTGAGCCTTTTAATCACCTGAAATTTTTTAGTTGAGTTGTAATTTGTATCAGTGTTTAATGTTTCTTAGCCTTTGTTGCATGTTAATATGATAGCAACTATCATCTATATCAAAAGGATAGGTTAAATTTGCAAAGCAAAACAAGGGTGAAGCACTCAAATACCCAGGTTTGAAATAAAAACCAGCAATATCAGCAGCATCTCGCAGAGCCTGCTTCCATTTTTGCGCCTTCTTCTGATCATTGTTGAACCTCTGCTCATGTTGAGTAAATGCTTCTTTGTAGTTTCCTCTTTGATGTCGCACATCCGATGGTTCAACATCATAGAAAATTCGCAAAACCAGCTGACCTTTTTTCTGTCTACACTCAAGGATGTGAACAAGCTCATCTTAACAAAATGTCGAAGAAGCATAATTCTTGGAGAAAATTGTGACAGCTATTGTAGACTCTTGGATTGCTTTAAGAAGAGATGGAGTAATTCCTTCTCCTCTTCTAAGCCCCTTGTTGTCTATAAAAGTATGAATGCCCTTTTGATGCAGAGCTTTGTAGAGATTTATGGTAAAATCAAAGCGAGTATCTTCACCTCTAAAATTAAGAAACACATCATAAGTCCATCCATAGATGGGAGAAGAGGAGGAAAATAGCGATTGCTCTTCCATGATAGCTAATTGAAGTGGATGTTATGATGCAGGTTATGAAGCAGAATCTTCACTGACGAAGTATTTTGCTTATAGTCTGTTCTTTAGCAATGGCTTTTAAAGAAAACCATGGTTGAATATTAAGCAACTACCTAAGCATAACTAATATTTTAATCCCTTTATTGTTCTTAGTAAAACAAAATTATATGTATAATATAATAGACAGAAAAGTTGGTAGGACACCAGCTCATGCAAAAATATATAACTGTCTTTAGTCAACAGTCAATACTTCAAGGATCTGTTTAACTTGATTTGTTATTTCAAACATATAATATTCATTTAGTCTAAAAATTATTGCTCATATCTAGTATTACTTTATTTAGTTTTGAATTTTATCACTGTATACATGCAACTAGATATGATTTTTTGTATTTTTAATTATGTTGTTCATAATTTATGAATAATATTGCTCGTTGTGACAGGAAAAATGTGTCTCTTTAATATTTTATATAATATATTGACATATTAAAATATTCACTTCCCATTTTTTTACTCATATATATAGAGAATCTTTTTTGCCATCTTTTACTCAGAGAATTAATGAATAGTAAGTAGAAGAAATTTCAATGATTAAATCTTTTTTTTTTTTTGGGGTGACAGTTTCAATTATTAAATCTTGTAATACTAATATATTGATTTCAAGGTCTTGTTTGGTTGTGTATTTATCTAAGCCTTGCCACGCTTAAGACATGGTGTTTTTTTTTTTTTTAATTGTTGTTTGGTTTTTGTTCCAAATTTTAAGCTAGTCCCTTAGCAACCAATTATGATGCACTACCCATATGATGGTCTTAAAAAATTAACAATCAACTATTGATTTCACATGACCCCCAGGGAACACTTGTTAAATTATGAAAGTTAGGTCAGCCAAATATTTTAATCCCTTGTTTTGGAGAAAAATAAGATGAACATGAGAGGAAAATACTCTGCCAACCAGGGGACAAAGTCAAACTCCAAGAAGGATTTTTAAAAATCTCTACTCTTAAAGGGTTAATAAGTAATATTTTTTTGTCTATCCTTTTTCCCTTTCCTGTTCTCTTGTACAGATAACAAGTTTCCATTAGCTATATGATTTACGAATTTGGATAATTCATTTTAAGGATTTCGTTATTGATAGTATTGAACTTTTCTCTTGTAATCTTCACACTTCTAGTACTAGTTAGACTTGGAAGCTGAGTTGCTGAAGAAAAATTATTGATAGTTCGCGCTGCTATGTTTCTTTTTCGTATAGCAAGAGCTTCATATAAGAAGCTCAATTAATATATACAGGGTTTGCCGAACCCTTTCCCCCATGAGAGCACGACTAATAGATCACTATTATTAGTAATGATTAATTATAATTTGGACAACTTTTGATGTATGGAGGGTCTAATTAGGAAAAGAAACTGTGTTATGTCACAAGAAGGCAAGTTTATCTTTTTTCCAAGTGTGCAACCTCTATTATTAGTGATGTGTTTGTATTCATGGAAGATCGATCTAATAATTCAGAAACAGCTTCCTGGTTACAATTTATGAATCCAATAGCTTACATTGTGTCCTTCTCTATCCAGAGTAATCCAAGAACAAATTTAGATGAACCAAGTGACAAGACAAACATTCATACAATGGTTCTTAGCATTTAATTCTTAGTAACAGCTCGGCATTTTCCTTCTCATTCATCCTTTCTCATCCAACGGGGAGAGGGAAGAGAACGTGTGAGAGGAGGTGGGACCCATGTTGATAGATCTCTGATCTCTCCTGTCCCTCTGTCTTTTTCTCAATTCAGTAATGGGTTTGGATAGAAGGGACATGACTGCATTGTGGCAATTGTATTGGATGACTTTGAAGTTGACGTGGGGCCACTCCATTTGACGCAGGACTAGCTTAGCAAAACTGTCTGGATTCAGGGAAGATCCTTTGAATAACTCAGGGTCTGCTTTGTGGCTATGATTTATGAATCGAATATGTTCCATTCTGGATTTTTGCTTGTACACATATACTCCACACCATTTTGCCCCTGCTATACCATATATTCCATTCAATACCCCCGGTTGGTAGCATTTTATGTAACTCAAGACACAGGATATCTCCACGTGGTTCCATTCACGCTCTGAAACTACATATTTCAGTTTATCCTCAACAATAAGCCCGCGCAAATCAAACAAAAAGACATGTGGTGTTGTGAGTGGTGCAAAAATTGTTTGTCCTTCTGGAAATCCAACATCTGTGCCATTAACTCGGACGTCAATAAGCAGCTTTGGTGGTGTGTGCCATTGGTCTTCTATTAATGCACCAAAACATACAGCCATGTTTGGGAATTCCTTTTGGAACCAAAAAGACCATGAATCTCCCTCAACGTAGTGGTCAAACCATTCTGGGGTCTTATCTTCTTCTACTATGAATTTCAAGCCATCAACCTCATGTAAAGCCTGTTGCAAAACGGATCAAGAACAAAGTTATTCTTAAGATTAATGTTTGAGGAAGAAGAATTTCAGAGAACTATCTATAGAGTGCAGAGTAACGAGTCTTCTCTTATTTATCTACACGCAAATAAGCAACTCATACCTTAAAGAGTTCCTACAATAGAAAAACGAGATCAAGAAAGGGCAATCAAGATTTGAAATATGATTACATTTTTTTGGTTCAAGTGTCATCTCGTTTTTTATTAAATGATATCATCTCATTATGTGCGTGGTGTCACCAACTTCTGTTTAAGGAGTTCATGATTCATCATATTGATGCAATTAAAAGAGGGGAAGAGAGAGACTAACCTGGCTCAGTAAAATGCTACGAGACTCTAAGCTCAAGTGTGAGTACCAATCAAGGTTTATTGCCGACAATTCTTTTAGCTTCGGTGGAATACCTCCAATTTTTTCAATACTTCTACAAAATGAAAGTTTTAATTTTTCTAAATTAACTAGGTTTTTGAATGACAAAGGCAATTCTTCTATGCCACTATGGTCCAAACAGACATCTTTAATATTTTCCATCATTCCTAATATTTCTGGGAATCTTGTGAGGCTGGAGCACCCAGAAAGGTCAAGAAACTCCAAGGATGTTAACTTGATACTTGGAAAGGCCTTGAGCTTCTTACAGTGTTTAACACTCAACCTTTTAAGTTTACTAAGAAATCCAATGGACACGTGAACTTCAGTTAACTTGTTGCAGCCTTCCAAACACAATTCCCTCAAATCTGGGACTGCAGATAAGTCAGAAACCCGTCTTAAAAATTTGCAACCTTTGAAATTCAGGACGCTCAAAGATTGAAACTTCTGCAAGACAGGATTAAAAAAAAAACTAAGTCAAAAATAAATTGTAAGAACATCACAAAACATTAAAAAGAAAAAAGACACAAATTCTAATACTGACACCACTTGTAGCACAGAACAAATTTTGAAGTGTTCTTGCTTCATAATAAAACAAAATGATGATGAGAAGTGCCAATAATCTGCCTGCCTTAAGTAGTACATCACGTTTGAGAAAACTTTCTGGCATTTTGAGGATAATTAGCTCCCTGGGATTAAAGTCAGACGGTAAAGATGGACAAGGATATCCTTTCCAATCCAACACTCTTAAACTGTTGGGGAGATAGTTGGGACCAGTAGAAAACTGTGCATTTCTGATGATAAGTATCTTAAGATTTCGCATCTTTTTGAAGGCCTTTCCACTCCAATCAATCACCATATCTCCAGGCATGTCTAGATTTATGGCTTCAATCTTCCCAGAACCCTTGCATACCAAGAAACAGAGTAAACCAGAAAATCTATCAGATGTATTACGAATTGGTATAAAATTCAATAAAAATGTATTAGATCACAGCGTACAAGTAAAAAAATAATAATAATATTACGAGGTCAGTTGAGGAATGGGAAGAGAAAAATATGCGCTCAAGATCCCCCAGTGATGAGGATTTTACATGAGGGAAAACTAGAGAACACTATTATGATCATAAAAAAAATAAAATGAAAAATATACATGTACCCGTGACTCCCACCTTGTTTTCTTCCAATACATTAAGAATGTCTTTATGAAACCATAACCTAGTGCGCTTTCCAGGCTCATATGGTGATTTTTGTCGCACAATTTCTTTACCCATGGCTTGAATCAAATCATGCATAGTGACCTTACCATGATTAATCTTTATCAGACACTTATCAATCAAGACCTTAACACCATAATCTGGGCATATACCACGTGCGTACAAAGCACTTCTTACATATTCAAAACTGTCACCTTTAAAGCAACAAGCAATGTCAAGAAAAATTTCCTGCTCGTATTCCTCCAAGGCATCATAGCTTACCTTCAGAATTTGTTGGATCTCCCTAATTGGAATACTATGAAAACTTTCTAATGCGGAATTCCAATAATTTATTTCCCTACTAAACAAATTGGAACCAATAACTTCCAAAGCCAATGGAAGACCACAAGCATAGAATACCACATTGTTTAAAATGTCCATGTAACTTGCATCAACTCTAATCTGCTTAAAGGCATGCCATTTAAGCAATTCAAGACCTTCTTCTCTATTTAAAAAGTCTACCTCATAAATTCTTTCAACACCATGGCTTACTAGCAAATGCTTATCCCTTGTTGTTACTATGATTCTACTACCCGAACCGAACCAATCAAGTCCCCCAGCAATTGCTTGTAATTGCTTTAGCTTATCAACATCATCAAGAACAAGGAGAACCTTCTTTTTGTGGAGCCTATGCTTTATTATTGGAATTCCTTTATTAACATCTCTTAATTTAACGTCTTCCTCCAGCATTTCAGAAAGAAGTATTTCCTGGAGATACACTAGGCCATGATTAATTGAATTTTCTCTGACATCAGCAAGAAAACAAAACCCTTCAAATGAGTCCACAATCAAACTGCATACTGCTCGAGCAATTGTTGATTTTCCTATTCCACCAGTGCCACATATTCCTACCATTTGGACCCCTTCACTAGATTCAACATCAAGAAGAGAATTTACTTTTTGCACTCGATACTCAAGTCCAACTGGATAATCAGCAATATGCAAAGGCTTTCGGTTCATTTCCTGGTGACCTCTTTAACAATCACTTTGATAAAAGCATATTCATATTGATCCCTGCACCAATAACAATTTTTTTGGAAAATACAAACTAACTGCTTTAAATCAGTCTTGTGATCATGTCATAACATAGATTGATATTAAATGCATCAAAACAGAACATTCAGACACAAAACATCTGGATATAAGATTCAAACACTTTAGATTCGCAAATGGTCATGATTTTAGGCCTCATTTATAATCTATGTATGCAAGTACGTATAAACTTATTTATACAAAAGACTGGCTATCAAATAAAATAAACGCAAATATATTAACCAAATTAAATGCATGTTCTGCTTTCATTTTTCTTTTAAGACACATAAGAGCTAATGGGAAAGATATAGGACTTCAAACTCTGGAAGTCACAATTTGTGTTGTAGCCTCTCTAAGATGTTAATTTGGCAGTAATAATCAATTTCAAATAAACAAATAGAAGATGTAAAGCAAAAAAGAGAGGCAACGTACTAACTTACCCAGGTTTGAAATGGAAACCCGAGAGATTAGCAACATCCTGTAGAGCCCGCCTCCATTTTTGCACCTTCTCCTTGTCATTTCTAAGCCTCCTCTCATGCTGGGCAAATAATTCTCGATAATTTTTTCTTTGATGCCGTACTTCTGATGGATCCACGTCATAAAAAATGGGCAAAACCAATCTACCTTTTTTATTTATATACTCAATGATCTGAACAAGCTCATCTAAACAAAATGTAGAGGAAGCATAGTTTCTAGAGAAAATAGTGATAGCCATTCTAGACTCTTGGATTGCTTTGAGTAGAGACGGTGCAATCTTTTCTCCTTTTCTAAGCCTTTCATTGTCTAAAAAAGTATGGATACCCTTTTGTTGCAAGGCCTCGTAGAGGTTTCTAACAAAATCAAAGCGAGTATCTTCACCTCTAAAATTGAGAAAGACATCATAAGTCCACCCATAAGAGAAGGAAGAGGAAAATGGTGATTGCTCAGCCATGGTAGCTGGTAGAAATGATCGGCGACCTCGCGGGGAATGAACAAAAATACCAGTGCTTTAAAGTTATAGTATCTATAATTTTATATAACATAAAATTTCTAACAATTCATGAGTCATAAATTTCACAGACTCATGCGCGTTGAGCTAGTATATTGAGATTAAAAAAAATCCATCTCTGGAAGCGGACCAAAAAAATTGATTAGCAATAGAAAATCAAGTCGGAAAAAATCCTAGCTTCACAAGGACAGAAAACCTCAGAAGTTATCTATTAGAAGGAGAAGACCAAGTCAACAAAATGGTTTTCTTTTACAGTGATAAAGTCAACAAAAATCTTTTTTGTTTTTCTCCCAATGATCAAGTCAACAAAATGAGTTGAAATAGAAATGCATTCACAAGGAAAAAACGGGTAACGAGATAAATGAGTCAATATTATATACCCAATCTGAAGTCTGAAGACGTAAATAAGAAATTTTGTCCCAAATTCTCGGCTACCAAACAAGAAACCAGTACAAGATTGGGGTAGTATTGAAGTAGAATTGTGGAAACAAACCTTTTGGCATTGGATGAACATGCAGTCAATTCAGTGACGACAATGAGTCTTGTTTTCCTCTAGCTCGGGCATTTAAGGATAGTCTGACTTTTGTGCGTCATCTCTTTCTTCCATTACAGTTGCGGTCCCGCACGGAGATATTCGAGCACAGTGCACTCCATCTCCATATCAAGCAAGCAGCACGTATGGCCGAAAATCCTCGTCCACTCCCATTTCCCTGCGGCTTACGGCTTTGGCTGGAGAAATTTGCCTTAACGTTCAATGTTTACCTTTCCGTGATTGGCCTTGACAAAAATTTTCTCCTCAGGTGCAAATGGGCAATCCGGCTATAGACTTCTGCTATGATCTTTCTCTTAAAATTACATCGGGAAATTAACATATTGTACTTAAAAAAAGTGGAAAAATTATTACTACTTCTATTTCTTAATATAAAACTTCATTTGATTTTTATCTTAATCTTAAATATAAAACCCCAATTCACTTTCTCTATTATATTTATTTATTTATTTCGAGATAATTCTTTTAATAATGATAGTTCTAACCAGTAAACTTGATTAACAAGGATATTTTAGGAAAGACAACGCTTAATCATTACAAATAATTAACTTAACTTATTTCATTAATCTACTCAAATTAGTTAACTAGCTCTTATATTTAATATCAGAAGTAATATTTAATTTTTATTGTTGTAACTTGATTTTACCGGTCTCTAGACATAATTTAATTCTTATAATTTTAACTCAACTGATATTTAATTTACGTATAACTCAATTCTTATAGTTTAAATCATTTAAAATGATGATTCTAATGTTTTAAAAAATATTGAAATGAAAAATGCATATTTGAATTTGGAGCCAACCATGACAAAGTCAAGCTCCAAGAACAGCCCTTAAATTCTCAATTCTTACAGTTCTACTACTTCCGGTCCTAAATATAAGAGCTGGTTGACTAAGTTGTGTAGATTAAGAAAATAAACTAAATTAGTTATTTGTAATAAATAGGTGTTGTCTTTTCTAAAATATCCTTGCTAATCAAGTTTATTAATTAGAATTACCATTATTAGGAGAACTATCTTGGAAAAAAAATGAATAAATATGAAAGACAGAGTGAATTAGAGTCTTATATTTATAATTAAAATAAAAATCAAACGAGGTCTTATATTGAGAAACGGAGGTAGTAATAAGTATTCTTTTTTGTTTATTTTATCCTTCCCCCTCTTCCTTTCTCTTGTACAGATTATAAGTTTTCATAAACTATTATTTATGAATATGGATAATTGATTTTAAGAATCTTGTTATTGATGTATTGAACTTCTCAATTGTAAGTAGAGTCTTCGCACTTTCACAACAACTTAAACTTAGGCCACATTTGGATTGTTGTTTGTGATGGCAAAAACACATAGAGAAGTGTGAAACTGAGGTTTGTGGTTTATTTGGATATAATTGGTTGTTTGGATGGGCTTTTCCATTAACTGAGTTATGGGGGAAAATGGCATTCAGTTCCAACACTCAGTAAAGTGACTTTTAGAGCATTTGAAAATGCAATGTACCGTTGGATTGCAGTAAATGAGCATTGAAATTTTCACTTATCAGGTTTACCCCTCACATTTTCTCCTCAATCTTCACCAAGCACTTCTCCTTCTTCAGTGTTCTCATGCTATCCTCCCTCATAACAGAATCCAAGCATTACATTTGGTTGTTGTTCTCCCTCCCTCACTCTCGCCAGGTCTTCTCTATTCGTCGCTATTACTGGCTTGTCTCCATCCATTGTTCTCGTTTGCTCTTCTCCCTCTATCATTGTTGCCACAGCACACGTCAAAAACAGATATCCCTTTCCTTCTTCCCTTCGGCTACTCTTCTCCCTCTGTCACTGTCGTTGGCACTTTAGGTCTTTTCACGGCCGGCATACTTGAAAAAAAAAAGCTCCCTTTCTTCTTCTATGGTGTGGTAGGTAGTTCCTTCAGTTTGTGTCACCGCCTTTTATACAATCCAGATCGGTGTTCTCATCCCTTTCTCTTCTTCTATCCGTGTGGCCGCCAGTCTTCGTCGTTCTTCAACATTGCTCAACCGTGGTGTGCTCTGTAGTGTTGGAATATAGGTACGTGGTTAAATAACTAGGTCTGGACCTCTGTTCTTTGATTGATCAATTTCCCTTTTGGCTGTCTGATTTGTGGATCTAGCTGTCTGACTCTGGTTTTTCCTAAGTGCATGTGTGATTTGTGGATCTGGTTATATGGAATAGTTACCGAATGTAATGCTTGATTTTGTTATGGCTTCTAATTAACCGAAGGATCTGCTTATATGGCTTCATTTCTTGCGTGCTACTCCCTCCGTTCCTTATTATAAGAGACATTTGATACTTATGGCATGTTCCTATATATAAAAGACACTTAAAAGTTATCTCTACTTTTTTGCATTGATTTCCTATTTTACCCATATTTATTGTCTTCAACTCACACTCTCTCTTCCTCCCACTTCTCTCTCTTTTAATAATTTAATTGTTCTCTCTCATGCTCTCTATCCTTATTAATGAGGGCATTTTTGAAAAAAAAAATTATACTTTTCACACATTGATTGTTCTTAACTAATTTTAACTGTTTTTTTTATCAACGTAATTTGGTTATTCGTTTCTTATAATAAAGAACGGAGGGAGTAATGGACTAGCATTTGCATTCAATTTGTGTTGCATTATGGAGATGCCGGCAGTGTCAGATTTATCTAGGCTCAAAAATTCATATCTGTTGAAAATATGAAATTATTGATAGTTAATGCTCTGGAGGTGATTTAAAATCTTGGTTGAGGTTCCTTATTCATGTTTCATATGCTAAGCACATTATTCCTCGTTCATGTTTCATATGCTAAGAACATTATTCTTCCCATTCAGAGATTTCAAATTTTTTATATATTGATAAGGGATATTGAGGGATTATGAGTAATATATCATAAATTCACTTTGCAGTATAATTATATATATTTTTAATCTAAAACTATAATGTTAAGTTTTAATTTCTAAAATATTCACGTTATTTACACAGGTCTTGAAAGTTAAGGAAGTTTAAAAACACTTAAAATAAAAGTATTTCTCAGTATAAAAAAATTATTTCTATCTTTTAAAATTAAAAAAATATGATGAATATACCATACTAATTAATCTAAATAGCTTTTATATGAATTTTATTTATCTGAATTTACTTTTGGTGATAAATTGATTGACATATATTCCTGTGATTAAATTTTGGTCTTTTAGTTTTTTTGATTGGCCCAATAATTTGGGCTCGATGATATTTTGCTGTTTATATTGCTTGATTCTAGACTAATTATGGGTTTGATACATATGTAATTTCAACAAGAACTATGGGTAACAATAAAGGTAAAATACATTGGGATGTGAGCACCACAGATGTTTTTCTCAAAGTATGTGTCGACCAAATTTATAGCAAACATCATCAAGGATCTTTGTTTACAAAGCAAGGTTGGGACAACATTCACAAAGCATTCAATGAAAAGACATGGAGAGGATATGAAAAAAAAAAACAACTGAAAAATAGGTTAGATAACTTGAGGAAAGAGCATAAGGCATTTTAGTCACTACTCCTTCCGTTCCTTATTATAAGAGACATTTGATGCTTATGGTATGTTCCTATAGCTATATATAAGAGACACTTAAAATTTGTCTCTATTTTTTTGTGTTGATGTCCTATTTTGCCCATATTTATTGTCTCTAACTCACACTCTCTCTCCCTCCCACTTCTCTTTCTTTTAATAATTTAATTGTTCTCTCTCATGCTCTCTCTCCTTATTAATGAGGGCATTTTTGGAAAAAAATTATACTTTTTATACATTGATTGTTCTTAACTAATTTTAACTGTTTTTTTTTCATCAACGTAATTCGGTTATTCGTCTTTTATAATAAGGAATGGAAGGAGTAATTGCTAAGGAGATTGGTATAGGGTGGGACCCTGAAATGAACATAGTGGTGGCATCTGATGAGTGGTGGGAGAGGAAAAAATTGGGTATGAACTAGCTTGTGTTAATTTATAAGCAATATTATACTTCTAGAAGTGATTTAGCTTTGGTTTACTTTTAACTTTGCAAGAAAATCCAGCATATGAAAAGTTTAGGCACCATGGGCTAAAGTTTTGAGCTAAATTAGAAACTATATTCAAGGACACTATGGCATCAGAAGAGGATATGTGGGTACCATCTTGGACCCAGCCTAAGCCACAAAGGGTTGATCAGCCAAATGAGTACCGACCAACAATGGATTGGGAAGAAGGTTCAAGGGATAGTGAAGACAGGCTTTTAGGTGTTGACACTGGATGTCGTGCAGTAGTTTTGGATAGCATCAATTTAACTGTAAACACATCAAATAGTACATCCACTATACCCAATAGTTCAGGAAGTCAAGGGAAGAGGAAGAGAGGTGAAGGTACAAGAAGCAAAAAATGCCAGCGACAAAAAGCATAGCAGATGCAGTAAGTTCGATTGCTACTGGTTCAAATGATACAGCAAAGGCAATAAACAAAATGTCTAATAGTGATATCACTATTGAGCTTACCACTAATCTGCTGAGTATGGAAGAAATTGCCAATGACACTCATCTTTGTGTCCTCTGTTGTAATCTTCTGGCAAACAAGACTTTTAAGGACATATATGCTGGTTTGAGAGGCAATCGGGAGTTATTAGTAGCTTGGTTAAAGCACAATGCTGAAAACCCACTGTCACATGCAAAACCCAAGAATCCTTGAGTTGTGTCAAGTGACTTATTATGACTTATATTTTTCTAACTTAATGTATTTGGTGACTATGTGTGATGACTATGTGTTTAATGTTGTGTGTTTGATGACTATGTTTAATGATTATGCTAAAGTTTAATGACTATTTGTGTATTATCTTTTCTTTTCTTTTTTTGTGAAAATATTGCTCACATTTAGTATTTAAGCACTTATAGGTTACATAATCCACGTCTGATTCAATAGAGGGTTGGTGCGAGGGTTAGGATAATAATTGGGGAGATGAACAGTCTGAATTACTTCTCGTTTTACATGAACACACAACACAATTGTTAGAGCTAATTGTATTAATGGGCCAGTATGTGACACCTTTTCTGTGCAAACAGATACAGAACTAGTAAACAAACAAGTTATTTATGGGTATAAGGACTTTGGACGAGCATGAAGGATGGTCGATGGATATGTTTCGAATGGAAACAGAGACGTTCCATCGGTTATACTCTAAATTGGTTGAACATGAGTTACAAAATTCTAAGTACATAGGTGTCCATGAATCTGTTGCCATGTTCTTAAATACAATAGCGCCTAGCCAGTGTAATACGATGATTCAAGAAAGGTTTCAGCATTCAAGAGAAACTTTTAGTTGGCATTTTCATAGAGTGTTGGATGCTTGTCTCAATTTATCTCGAGAAAATATCAAGCCAATTGATCCCGCATTTTCTTATTGTCACCCAAAAATAGCAAATGATCCATGATACTTCCTATTTTTTAAGGATGCAATCGAAGCAATTGATAGCACCCACATAAACTGTGAGGTTAGTCAAGCTAGGCAAGACAAATATATTGGGAGGAAGGGATTTCCCAATCAAAATGTCATGGCCCTTTGTGATTAGGATACGTGCTTCACTTTTGTGTTGGCGAGTTGGGAAGGTAGTGCACACGATGCTTGTGTGTTTCATTCTGCTATCTTAACTCCATCCATGAATCTCCCTTATCTACCTGAAGGTATATTTTTTTAAATTTCAAATCAATTATTTTTAAATTCAGCTTCAGCATTATTTTCACCTTAACATAATTGAGTCATAATTTCCTAGGCAAATATTATTTGGTTGATACTGGTTATCCATCACAAGTGGGATACCTTGGCCTGTACAAACATAAGCGTTGTCACCTTCCAAACTTTAATCGTCAACCAGGATTTAGAAATGAGAATGATGCATTCAAGTATTATCATTCAAGTTTGAGATGCACTATTAAAAAAACTTTTAGGGTTTGGAAGAATAGGTTTGCAATCTTAAGAGATGTGGCGAAATTCAAATTTCAAACACAAGTCTGTATAGTTTGTGCGACAATGGTTGTCCATAATTTTATCAGGAAAAATTCTCCAATTGATGACCACTTTATACAAGCTGAACGTGGAAGTGTAATAGATGAAGACAACAATTATGCAACTAGTGATGCATCCTCGTCAAGTTTAACATCTGCCACACAAACGAATCGTGTTCGTGACTCAATTAGAGACCAAATTGTGTAAAGCTTACAATCTAATTAGTTATGTGATTTCATTTACTTCAATTAGAAACCAAATGAATTTTAATTTATATTCATGTTTGTCCATTATATATATTTAATTAATTATCTACAATGTGTTTTTAATTTTTTTCGGTAACAAATATTTTTATTTTATAATTTCACAAATAAACAATTTTTATTTTATCATAATAATTTTAGGTATTTTTTTTAACTATTATCACATTAAAAACATATAATATCAAACATTACTATTCAATAAAAATCTTGCCTTTTCAGTCATTTTACAACTAAACTCACTTTTTTATTAATTATCCAAATAACTTTTAATTTTTTCAACCGACTTTTTATAAGCACTTGTCCAAACATAAATCGTATTACAGTAATTGATTTTTACTCTAACTTTACAAAAATCAGTTAGAATATAAGTCAGTTTTGCCACCATTAATCCAAATATATTCTTAGAAGTTGAGTTGCTGAGAGAACAATTCTAGGGCTAGCCAGCAATTTGATGCTTCTGATGCTTCTGCTGTATGTGAGTAGTGTCTGTTGAGTTGGTGGTCTTATCTCACCATAACTGTTTGGATTCATGGAAGATCGATCTAATAATTCAGGAACAGCTTCCTGGTTACAATTTATGAATTCAAAATCTTACGTTATGTCTTTCTCTGTCCAAAATGCATCCAACAAAGTTATTGAACAAATTTAGATGAACCAAGTGACAAAACAAACATTCATACAGTGTTTTCTTAACATTTTAATTCAGAGTAACAGCTGGGCATTTTCCTTCTGATTCATCCTTTCTCATCCAAGGGGGACGAACAGTGAAGAGAACGAGCGCAAGGAGATGGGACCCGTGTTGATAGATCTCTCCCGTCCCTCTTCCTTTTTCTCAGTTCAGTAATGGGTTCGGGCAGAAGGGGCATGACTGCATTGTTGCTGCTGTTTTCCATGGCTCTACGTACGACTATTTCTTCAAATCTGTCGGGATTCATCGAAGATCCTTTCAATAACTCAGGTACTACTTCCTGTCTATGATTTACGAACCGAACATCTTCCATTCTGGATTTTTGCTTGTACACATATGCTGCACTCCATTTTGCCAGTGCTATACCACATATTCCATCCAAATCCATTACCGCTGGATGGTAGCACGTTGTGTAACTCAAGACAAAGGATATCTCCACGTGGTTCCACCCACACTCTGAAACTGCCCTTTTCAGTTTATCCTCAAGAACAAGCGGTCGCAAATCAAACAAAAAGACATGTGGCGTTGTAAGTGGTGCAAAGATTGTTTGCCCTTCTGGAAATCCAACATCTGTGCCATTAACTCGGACGTCAATGAGCATTTTTGGTGGCGAGTGCCATACGTCCTCTATCAATGCACCAAAACATACAGCCATGTTAGGGAATTCCTTTTGGAACGAAAAAGACAATGAATGTCCCTCAACATAGCGGTCAAACCATTCTGGGGTCTTATCTTCTTCTACTATGAATTTCAAGCCATCAACCTCATGTAAAGCCTGTTGCAAAACGGATCAAGAACAAAGTTATTTCTAAGATTAATGTTTGAGGAAGAAGAATTTAGGAGAACTATCTATAGAGTACACAGTAACGAGTATTTTCTTATTTCTTTACAAGCAAATCACAAATTCATACCATGAAGTAGTTCCAACAATAGAAAACACTAGATCAAGAAAGGGCATAAATATTTGAAATATGATTACATTTTGGTTTTGTTCAAGTGTCATGTCGTTTTTTATCAAATGATAACCATCTCATTATGTGCGTGTTGTCACCACTTCTGTATAAGGAGTGCATGATTCATCATATGGATACTATTAAAAGAGTGGAAGAAAGTGACTAACCTGACATAGTAAAATGTGGCGAGACTCTGAGCTCAAGTGGGAGTACCAATCAAGGTTTATTGCTGACAATTCTTTTAGCTTCGGTGGAATACCTCCAACTTTTTCTATACTTCTACAAAATGAAAGTTTCAATTTTTCTAAACTAACTAGGTTTTTGAATGACAAAGGCAATTCTTCTATGCCACTATGGCCCAAACAGACCTCTTTGATATTTCCCATCGTTCCTAATATTTCTGGGAATCTTGTGAGGCTGGAGCACCCAGAAAGGTCGAGAAACTCTAGGGATGTTAACTTGATGCTTGGAAAGGCCTTGAGCTTCTTACAGTGTTTAACACTCAACCTTTTAAGTTTACCAAGAAATCCAATGGACACGTGAATTTCAGTTAACTTTTTGCAGCCTTCCAAACACAATTCCCTCAAATCTGGCACTGCAGATAAGTCAGAAACTTGTCTTAAATATTTGCAGCCTCTGAAATTCATCAAGCTCAAAGACTGAAACTTCTGCAAAACAGGATTAAAAAACAACTACGTCATAATAAGTTGTAAGAACATAACAAAACATTAAAAAAAAAAAGAAAAGAAAAGACAAATTCTAATACTGACACTACTAATAGCATGGAACAAAATTTGAAGTGTTCTTGCTTCATAGTAAAACAAAATAATGATGAAAAGTGCCAATACTCTGCATGCCTTGAGTAGTACATCGCGTTTGAGGAAACTTTCTGGCATTTTGAGGATAATTAGCTCCCGGGGGTTGAAGTCAGGCGGTAAAGTTGGACAAGGATATCCCTTCCAGTCCAACACTCTTAAACTGTTGGGGAGATACTTGGGGCCAGTAGAAAACTGTGCATTTCTGATAATAAGTATCTTAAGATTTGGCATCTTTTTGAAGGCCTTTCCACTCCAATCAATCACCATATCTCCAGGCATGTCTAGATTTATGGCTTCAATCTTCCCAGAACCCTTCCACACCAAGTAACAGAGTAAACCAGAAAATCTGTCAGATGTATTACAAATTGGAATAAAATTCAACAAAAATATATTAAATCATAATGCACAAGTAAAAAGAAATAATACTAGGTTGGTCGAGAAATGAGAAGAGGAAAAAGTGGGGAAAAGCTACAATAGATTAGGGAAAACTAGAGAACACTATGATCATAAAAATAATAATATGAAAAATATACATGTACAAATGACTCTCACCTTGTTTTCTTCCAACACATTAAGAATGTCTTTATGAAACCATAACCTAGTGCGCTTTCCAGGCTCATATAGTGACTTCTGCCGCACAATTTCTTTACCCATGGCTTGAATCAAATCATGCATAGTCACCTTACCATGATTAATCTTTATCAGACACTTATCAATCAATACCTTAACACCATAATCTGGGCATATACCACGTGCGTACAAAGCACTTCTTACATATTCAAAACTGTCACCTTTAAAGCAGCAAGCAATGTCAAGAAAAATTTCCTGCTCGTATTCCTCCAAAGCATCATAGCTTACCTTCAAGATTTGTTGGATCTCTTTAATTGGCATACTATGATAACTTTCTAATGCGGAATTCCAATCATTTATTTCTCTACTGAACAAGTTGGAACCTACAACTTCCAACGCCAATGGAAGACCACCAGCATAGAGTACGACATTGTTTAAAACGTCCATGTAACTTGCATCAACACTACTTCGTTTAAAAGCATGCCATTTAAGCAATTCAAGACCTTCTTCTTTATTTAAACAGTCTACCTCATAAATTCTTTTAACACCATGGCTTACTAGCAAATGCTTATCCCTTGTTGTTAAAATAATTCTACTACCAGAACCGAACCAATCAAGTCCTCCAGCAATTGCTTGTAATTGCTTTAGCTTATCAACATCATCAAGAACAAGAAGAACCTTCTTTTTGTGGAGCCTATGCTTTATTATTGGAATTCCTTTGTTAACATCTCTTAACTTGATGTCCTCCTCCAACAGTTCAGAAAGAAGCATTTCCTGGACATATGCTAGGCCATGATTAATTGAATTTTCTCTGACATCAGCAAGAAAACAAAAGCCTTCGAATGAGTCCACAATCGAGCTGCATACTGCTCGAGCAATTGTTGATTTTCCTATTCCACCAGTGCCACATATTCCTACTATTTGGACCCCTTCATTAGATTCAACATTTAGAAGAGAATTTACCTTTCGCACTCGATACTCAAGTCCAACCGGAAAATTGGCAATGTGTAAAGGCTTGCGGTTGATTCTCCTAGTGACCTCTTTAACAATCGCTTTGATAAAAGCATATTCGTATTGACATCTGCACCAATAACAATTTTGTTTTGGAAAATTCAAACCAAGTGCTTTAAATCAGTCTTGTGATTATCGATCAACATAGATTCACACCAACTTCATCAAAACATATACCCAGACACAAGACAGCTCAATATAAGGTTCAAACACTTCAGATTTTGCTATGCTCATGATTGTTGGCCTTATTTAGTTATTTATAGTATATGCATGTAAGCACGTCTAAATGTATGTATGTAGAAGAGTGACTATCAAATAAACTAAATGGATACACATTAGCCAAAATAAATGCATGTTCTGTTTTCATTTTTCTTTTAAGACGCATAAGAGCTAATAGGAAACAATAAAGCCCTTCAAACTTTGAAAGTCATAATTTGTGTTGTAGCCTCTCTTAGATGCTAATTTACTAGTAACAAATAACAATCAGTATCGAAAAAAGAAATAAAAGATGTAAAACAAAAGAGGCAATGTAACTTCAAACTCTGAAAGTCATAATTTGTGTTGTAGCCTCTCTTAGATGCTAATTTACTAGTAACAAATAACAATCAGTATCGAAAAAGAAATAAAAGATGTAAAACAAAAGAGGCAATGTACTAACATACCCAGGTTTGAAATGGAAACCCGAGAGATTAGCAGCATCTTGTAGAGCCCGCCTCCATTTTTGCACCTTCTCCTTGTCATTTTTAAACCTCCTCTCATGCTGAACAAATGGTTCTCTGTAACTTTTTCTTTGACGTCGTACTTCTGATGGATCCACGTTATAAAAAATGGGCAGAACCAATCTACCTTTTTTATTTATATGCTCAAGGATCTGAACAAGCTCATCTAAACAAAATGTAGAGGAAGCATAGTTTCTAGAGAAAATAGAGATAGCCATTCTAGACTCCTGGATTGCTTTGAGAAGTGACGGTGTAATCTTTTCTCCTTTTCTAAGCCTTTCGTTGTCTAAAAAAGTACGGATACCCTTTTGTTGCAAGGCCTCGTAGAGGTTTCTGGCAAAATCAAAGCGAGTATCTTCACCTCTAAAATTGAGAAAGACATCATAAGGCCACCCATGAGAGAAGGAAGAGGAAAATGGTGGTTGCTCAGCCATGGTAGCTGGTAGAAATGATCCGCGACCTGGCGGGGAATGAACAAAAATACCAGTGCCTTAATTCTAATACCTATATATTTTATATAACATAATAATTCTAACAAATCATGACATGGATCAGAGTCGTAACTTTCTCAGAATAGTGTGTTACGCTAGTATATTATGATTAAAGAAAAAAGGAATCTCGGGAAGAAGACCAAAAAAACTGTTAGCAAAAGAAAATCAAGTCGACAAACTCCTGTTTTCATCAGGACAGAAAACCTGAGAAGTTATCTTCTAGACAAGAAGATCAAGTCAACAAAATGGCTTTATGCCAAAATTAGGAAGAAACGTGAAAAGGGAAAGTTACCTCTCGTTAGTCAGAGTTTTGACTTGGAAGAATTCTACTCTTTTGTGAAAGACATAGGGAACTAGGCTTGCCGTGGCAGGGACTATGGGGTTATGCTGGGGATTGTGAATGGGTCTTTAAAAATCGTCCCTTGGTCCCCAGAGAGAGCTCAGAGAGGTGTGAAGTATTTTGAAAGAGTATCGAGGATTGGGAGTTGTGGCCTCTCGAGAGCCAAGAGTCATTGTGTTGTGTCTCTCGTGCTGTTCTTACTAGTTTGTAATCATGATTTGATTGTGGTTTATGTGTCTGGGTCTAAGAATCATTTCCTTTGTTTTGCAGTAATAGTATCATCCATCTTGATCGGGTTAGTTCCGTGATCAGCTCTGTTCAGGGGAGGGTCATCACATTTTCTTTTTCGATGATCAAGTCAACAAAATGGTTTCTTTTTTCAATGATCAAGTCAACAAAATGAGCGTGAAATAGAAATGCATTCACAAGGAAACGACACGTGACAAAATAAATTAGTCAGGATTAGATGCCCAATCTGAGGTGTGAAGACGAAAATATGCCGCCCCAAATTCTCGGCCGCCAAACATGAAACCAGTAGAAGACTTAATGGCGGGAATGGTTCTCTCAACATTAGGGGTAAAAGAGACGAAGAAGAAAGTGATGTATGATACTCTTCCAGTCTTTAATATAAAATCTTTTTAACTAATTTGATTAAATTAAGAAAGTTAAGTAAGTTAGTTAATTATAAGAAATATGACATGTTTTTTCTAAAACACCATAATCTTTTTCCTTAATATCTTCTCTTCCTCTTTTATTTAATTATGGTTAAAAGAGTATCTATGGACATAATTTAGAAAAAATTGATAAATATAAGAAATATGTCTTATATTTAAAATCAAAATCAATTTAATAATTAGGTCTTATATTAAGAACCGGAGAAATATTATCAACATGTGATAATACTTTTTTTTAGGTTTAATTTAACCCACTTATTTCTATTTTAAATGGTGCAAGTCAAGTTGGCTAGCAAATTTTCTGTAAGATACTACTTTTAGTCCTAATTATAAGAGTTAGTTGACTAATTTGTGGAGATTAACGAAAAAAGTTAAGTTAGTTATTTATAATAAATATGTGTTGTTTTTCCTAAAATATCCTTGCTAATCAAGTGTATTAGCTAGAATTATCATTGTTAGAAGGACTATCTTAAAAAAAAAGTATAAATATTAGAGACAAAATGGATTGGGGTCTTATATTTAGGACCAAATAAAAGTTAAACGAGGTCTTATATTAAGAAATGGAGGTAGTATAATGAAAATCTTTGAACATAGATTGCACTCTCAATATTCAAATTAAAACAACAATAACCTTTATAAAATGATAATTTGTTTTATCTCTATGTACAAAGACAAAGGTAATAAATTCAATATTGTTGTATGTTTGTGTTGTATGATATATCTTGTCTAAATAGAGTAATGGTGAGGGTTTATATAGATCATAAAACGGTGTTTTGAAAAGAAACATTTTGGAGCAATAGCTTTTTAATTAAAAGTCAAAGCCATGTGTTAATTCATGAAGTAACATAATTTAAATAATCAAAGGTTATTTAATAACTTCCCCATCAAGAGTTACACCATTTTATACCTAAGGTTGCCTTAGAAAAATAATACTCCTCCGGTCCTTAATATAGGACCCAATTATTGAATTGGTTTTGGTCCTAAATATAAGACCCATTTCTTTATATTTATCAATTTTCTCTAAATTACCCCTATGGATACTTCCTCAACCATAATTAAGTAGAAGAGGAAGAGGGGTGTTAAGAAAGATGATTATGGTATTTTAGGAAAAATATGTCACATTTTTTATAAGTAACTAACTTACCTAACTTCCTTAATCTAATCAAATTAGTTAAATGGGTCTTATATTAAGGATCGGAGGAGTACAACATTTTACCAAGTAGTAATTATCACATATTTACATAAATGTATATAAAAACCGAAGAAACACAACATTGGTGAGTTTTAGTGTTATAACTCCCTAGATAATTATTCGTATAGATATATTAATTTGTATGAGAACACAACGTTTCATATAAATACATATTAATTTATATAAAAACCCAACCCCTCATATAAATTAATAAATTTATATGAAAACACAACTTTTCATATAAATTTAATAAATTTTTTAAAAAAACACATCTCTTTATTTTAACAACATACTTTAATATTTAGGTGGAAGAATTTCACATGAACCTTTTGAAAATTAATACTGATATGCAAAAAAAGAAGAAGCACTATTTCAACTTTTAACACAATTTTTTTAAAAAAATGCTGTTTAACTTATATATATATATATATATATATATATATATTATAGCAGTTTTTTGTCAGTAACGATGTAATTCATTACTACCAAGTACCAAGTTTAACCAAGTGTTTTTTGTTTTGGGTTTTTTGGCAATGTTGACCTTCAACAACAGTATACTTAATGTTGATTTTTATTGAATTTTCTCTAACATCGGCAAGAAAACAAAAGCCTTCAAATGAGTCCACAATCAAACTGCATACTGCTCGAGCAATTGTTGATTTTCCTATTTCACCAGTGCCACATATTCCTACCGTTTGGACCCCTTCATTAGAATCGACATTTAGAAGAGAATTTACTTTTCCCGCTCGATACTCAAGTCCAACCGGAAAATTGGCAATGTGTAAAGGCTTGCGGTTGATTCTCCTAGTGACCTCTTTAACAATCGCTTTGATAAAAGCATATTCGTATTGACATCTGCACCAATAACAATTTTGTTTTGGAAAATTCAAACCAAGTGCTTTAAATCAGTCTTGTGATTATCTCACAACATCCATTCACACCAAGTGCATCAAAACAAACAAGACATCTCAATTTAAGATTCAAACACTTTAGATTTTGCAATGCTCATGATTCTTGGCCTCATTTAGTTATTTAGAATATATATATATATATATATATACAAGTACGTGCGAATATATGTATGTAAAAGGCTGACTGTCAAATAAACTAAACGCAAATATATAAGCCAGGCTAAATTCATCATGCTCTCTCTTCATTCAAACAACAGCTAATACGAAATTATATAGCACTTCAAAATTTTGAAAGTCATAATTTCTGTTGCAGCCTCTCTTAGATGTTAATTCGGTAGTAACAATCAATATCAAATAAACAAATAAAAGATTTAAAGCAAAAGAGAGGCAATGTACTAACATACCCAGGTTTGAAATGGAAACCCGAGAGATTAGCAGCATCTTGTAGAGCCTGCATCCATTTTTGCACCTTCTCCTTGTCATTTTTAAACCTCCTCTCATGCTGAGCAAATACTTTTCTATAATTTTTTCTTTGACGTCGTACTTCTGATGGATCCACGTTATAAAAAATGGGCAAAACCAGTCTACCTTTTTTATTTATATGCTCAAGGATCTGAACAAGCTCATCTAACCAAAATGCAGAGGAAGCATAGTTTCTAGAGAAAATAGTGATAGCCATTCCAGAATCTTGGATTGCTTTGAGAAGTGACGGTGTCTTGTCTCCTTTTCTAAGCCTTTCATCGTCTAAAAAAGTATGGATACCTTTTTGTTGTAAAGCCTCGTAGAGGTTTCTAGCAGAACCAAAGCGAGTATCTTCACCTCTGAAATTGAGAAAGACATCATAAGTCCACCCATGAGAGAAGGAAGAGCAAAATGGTGATTGCTCAGCCATGGTAGCTGGTAGAAATGATCCTCGACCTGCCGGAGAAGAACAAAAATACTAGTGCTTTAAAGTTCGAATATCTATATCTTTTTATAATATAAAAATTCTAACAAATCATGACATGAGTCATAAATTTCTCAGAATGGTGTGTTACGCCAGTATATTGTGATTAAAGAGAAAGGGAATCTCTGTAAGCAGAGCACAAAAAATTATTAGCAAAAGAAAATCAAGTCGACAAAATTCTAGTTTCATCAGTACAGAAAACCTGAGAAGTTATCTAGTAGAACGAGAAGATCAAGTCAACAAAAAGGTTTCTTTGTCACTGATCTAGTCCCCAAGATGGTTTTCCCCCCCCCCCCCCAAACATCAAGTCAACAAAATGAGTGTGAAATAGAAATGCATTCACAACCCAACAACGCGTAACATTATAAATTAGTCAAGACTATATGCCCAATCTGAAGTGTGAAGACGTACATAAGAAATGTTGCCCCAAATTCTCGGCTACCAAACACGAAACCGGTACAAGATTGGGGTAGTATTGAAGTAGAACTGTAGAAACAAACCTTTGAGCATTGGATGAACACGCAGTCAATTCAGTGACGAAAATGAGTCGCTTTTCACTAGCCCACATCTAATTTCCCGGGCATTCAATTATAGTCTGACTTTTGTGCCTTACTGCCTTATCACTTTCTTTCATAACAGTTGCGGTCCCACACGGAGATATTCTAGCACCGTGCACTCCATCTCCATATCAAGCAAGCACCACGTATGGCTGAAATTCCTCGTCCACTCCCATTACCTTACGGCTTACGTACTTGGTTGAAGAGATTTGCCTTAGCGTTCAAAGTTGACCTTTCCGTGATTGGCCTTGACAGAAATTTTCTTCTCGGCTGCAAAGGGGCAATCCCGCTCCCGCCATGGACTTCTGTTATGAATTATGATCTCTCTCAATAAAACATACAACTCGAAATTAATACATTTTACTTAAAAATTAATTCAAGGAGCCTAAAACAATTGGAAAAATTATCATTTTGTTATAAATATTGTCAAACGTTGATATCCATCTTCCCTTCCTCTTCAACTTCCTCAACTCTCACTATTTTTATTAGGCATTAATCTTCCACTACTTCGTTACTTCTCCACTATGCCTTTAATTTTGTAACTCATCCTCCACTCACATTCGTGTAGTTTATTGTCCTTTATCCACCGTTTAAGTATAAATATAACCTATGTATAATACTATGCCTATAAATAGGGCATGCCATTGTGTTGTGATGAAAGTGAAGCAAGTGAAGAAATACAATATCATTCTCTCATTTTCTTATTTACATATCTTCTCTAATCTACTTTCTTTATTGGTTAATTTCGTAACACATTATGCCTATAAATAGGGCATGCCATTGTGTTCTGATAGAAAGTGAAACAACTGAAAAGAATACAATATCATTCTCCCATTTTCTTGTCTACATCTCTTCTCAAATCTATTTTTTTATTGGTTGAATGAAGTCAGTTTGATAAGATTTCTCCGATTTATTTAAAGGAAATGATAGTTTTCCATATTAATAATATTTTTGCTTCATTGGAACCAAATATTTTATTCATCGTATTGAGGTATGAAAATTTTTATTTCTATTTCTTACTTTTCTTATATTTTCATGATTCTACTATCCTTATACTTCTTAATTTGCTATGAGATTTATGTTCATATATAACATTACTATATATGATTATCATCTCCAATATTAGTTAATTATTGTCTTAGAAAGTAAAATGTTAGACATATAAATGAATGGTTAATAGCCATTGTACTCTTAATTTTGTGATTAGATGGCCAGAGGCCATATCACGTTTTAATGATTCTTTGATAAAAGACCATCTTATGGTTATAACAATAGCATGACAACATTGTCAAAATTTGATAATTTATATCAAAGTCCTGAAGGTGTGGTTTAAAAATTAAATGATTCAAAAGAACTTCATAGTTTTGAAAATTTTGTTATGGTCCGAAAGACTAATATTTGAGAAAATTGATGGTGTGCTATTGAAAACAAGGAATATATCCACAAGAGTGATAAAGAGTATGATCACATTGTATTAGTGGAACTGATAACTAAAAAAACAATAATCTTTAGGCTAAACTATTGAATCATAACAGAAAAATTAGTAATAGCCCTATGATCAATACGATAAAATTATAAACAAATGTTATAATATGATCAGAAGTCATATAAACAAATATATATCAATTCATTGAAAGTAAATGTTAAAAAAAAAAAAAAGGCTATGAAGCTAAAAAGACCATGTGATATTATGAAAATATCGAAAGTAATTCTAATACTTGAAGGCAATAAGTTATGAAAAAAGATACCCAAAGTATTTATAAAAATAGAAGAAATACAACCATATGCCTAGGAGGCTATATATAATGTTTATTTTTATCAGTCTTTAAATTTATTGTGATTTTTGAGAAACAAATTGCTATAAGAATTTGATATTGTGATATTGATAAGTATGTGATATAAAATTAAATTGATCAAATAGACTCAAAAGTTATTAGTTATATTTTATCAATATGATCTGATTCAATAGTAGTTTTAAGTATTTTAAATGTCTATATTACCTTGATCAATATTGAGAAGTTTTGAATGTTAATTTTGATTTGTACTTTATTTTCAAAAGTTCATTTTTAAACGTTCTTCTACATTTTTGAGTTTTCTCCATGTGTATTGCAAGTTGAATATATGATACTCATAATTATTTGTTAATGATATATTGAAATAAAGTGGTCTTTCATATTCTTCTTAAATTATATAGTTCCTGAAGAATTATATGTAATAGTATTAATATAGTTTCAGAAGAACTAATGTTGATTCTTTATATGAGTAGACAAAGTATTGATAGTGAAAAATATGACCCATATATCTACATCATAACTTTGGTTCTCCAAAGAGTATAAATGTTACAGCACAATTGGATCAAAGCCCATAACTATATATGAATTAGGCAATACTTGGGCTTCCAAGCAAAATATATGTTATTAGCCTTAGCTTATTATATGCTCATAACTATTTGTGAAATATATGAATAAAAGAATCATATTTGAATGACTCAATCTTGAGGAGGAAACTATTAGAATACAAGTATAAGTTGATATTGGATATATTTTTCATATGAATTTCATAAATGGATATCATCAATCGTATATTATATTAAAAAATTTATTATTGGTAACGAAATATGGTACAGTAAACCAGAAGTTTACTGATATAATTAGATTTATTGTTGGCATAACTTGCTTGATCATCTTGAACTATACGATGCAAAAAATTATTGAAAATTATATATTGATATCCATTAAAAAACTAGCAAATTCTTCCGAATAGCCAACATTTTTAAGAATCCGTATGTGCTACTTGTTCTTAAAAAAAAAACTGATTATAAAATATTACTAGTTATATTTGTTTTGAAATGGATCACTACATTTCTGAAAATATATTAAACTCATATATATGGGTCCATTTAGAAGTACATAAGCCATAAAAGTATTTAATATTTAATAGATGCATCTATATAAAATGGTAACATATGTGATTGACATTAGTTTGCGGCCTGAAGTTTGCAAGATTGTTTAGATAAATATCTATGGACTATATGACCCTAAAAACTTGATTTTAAAGATGTTAGTGAATTATATATATCAAGCTTTTAATGTTAAAAAGCCTACTTAACAAATTGATCTAGCGAAATTATGTGTTAATACCTCAGTGAATAGCTGGATCAATATTTACAAACACAAGTTTTTTTTTATTTTAGTAGAATAGCTGGATCAATATTTACAAGCACAAGTTTTTTTTTATTTTAGTATTGACATATTTAATTTAATATATTACAGTACTTATACACATCAAAGCAACAAAATTCTCCCGATAAAATTGGCTTTTGGTCAGGAGCCAGATATTTTCTATCTAAAATTTGAAAGATGCAATATTTATTCCTAATAATCCAACACAATGCACATAGATGAATATTTAAAAAAACTTGGGACATATGTTGGGTAAGAACCTCCTTCTTCTTGATTGTCTCTAAATGAAATAAAATTATGTTCCTAAAAGAAACAAATGGATTTTAAGAGACTTATACTGCATAATTAGTTCATTGTTATTCGACAAAGTTTTCCTAATATGAGGGGAAGAAATTGAGTAGCTGGAAAAGAGATCGCATTGAATGCATTATTACTATCAAATATAGATTATCAAATATATCAGTATGGACCAAAAGTTCATCGAACATTGCATTCATGAAATGCTACAAAATATTTTACTAACCTGAATGAAAATTTTTAAATATCTTATTCCAGCTGAAAATGCTCCAATTAGTATAAATGAGAATGAGATATGCCGAAAGCATGATCGGTTAATTGGTTCCAATATAAAATATATTGAATAAAGAGGAGCATACAACTTAGAAGTTGTATTGAGGAGGCATGTACTATAAAAGAATATTAAGACATAACTAATTGTAAGCCCCAGAAAAGGTTCAGGTACCTGAAGAAGAAGAAAGAGATCTCAATAAGTTATGTCACAAGAGAAAAATGGAACCGAAAGATAAAATTTATCAATGACAATTTTGATAAGAATATCACATGATAAAAGGAGGATATACATATAGATCTATCATACAAAGTAGATATAAATTTGGCCAAGAAGAAAAGAAAAAAAGGAAAAGACGTTATGAAAATATTATTTCGATATGGGAAAATAGGCCTGCAGTCCAAACACATGAAATATAAAGTTTCTATAGAATATATAATTGTTTATGTGAAAATAAAGATTTCACAAATGATTATGATGTGACATATTACTTTGTGTGGATGATATAATTTTGCATATCTGAATAGTTTGATAGTTATAAAATGCATTTGTTAGATATTATTATGATCCATGCATGAAAATCATTAAATAGTAAAATTTACATGATAATCCTTGAAGGATCCAAAATATATCAGGAACATATATAAGAAAATCTTTCAGTATATGAAATATTATGAAGATTAAAATAATTTCAGTATGTATCATTCATTTTATAATTCTGGATCAAAATATATGAAATTTTCTGAAGGATTTCATTTGCCAGAAGCATACAATTCAAGTTCTTGAGAACAATACTTAATTAAGTTAAATAAGTTTCTATAGGAATTAAAGCAATTAGGGCATATGTGGTATAACCGACTAAGCAAATAACAGTTAAAGGAATGATATAAGAATGATCCAATTTGCCCATGCATTTTTATGAAAAGATCTGGAAATAAGTTTGCTATAATTGCTGTTTATATTGATGACATACATATTATTGAAACTCTTGAAGAGCTTACAAAAGCTATGGATTGCTTAAAGAAAGAATTTGAAACGAAGGACTTGGGAAAAACAAAGTTTTGCCTCGGATTGCAAATTGAATACTTAAGAAATAAAAATTTTTGTGTATCAAATAATTGATACAAAAAAGGTCTTAAATTATTTTTATATGGATAAATCACTTCCATTATGTACTTTAGTGGTTGTGAGATTTTGGGACCTTTTAGACCTTGAGAAGGTGATGAAGAATTATTTGGTCTAGAAGTACCATATGTTAGTACAATTAGTGCACTTATATATCTTTGCAGTCAACATACAACTTGATATATAATTTATTGTTAACTTACTAGTAAGATATAGTTCTTCGCCAACACGAAAACACTAAAATAAAGATTATAAATTCTTTTTGATCTACATGTTGGTAATTCCATATAGAGTATCTCATAATACTCAAAAGATGGTGAAATATATATCTAGCATATTTGTTTACCAAGTCACTTCTTATTACAATATTTGAAAAGTTTGTTCATGATATCAGATGTCACAGACTCAAGGATATCAATTGATGTCATCAACAGGGGGAGTTAATACACGCTATACTCTTTTTTCCTTGTCTATGGTTTTTTCCCATTGGGTTTTTATAGTAAGGTTTTTAATAAGGCAGCATCAAACAGTGTATTAGTGAATGTGTACCTTTTTCTTTTGTTAGGTTTTGTCCCATAGGGTTTTCCTAATTGAAGTTTTTTAATAAGGCACATCCTTATATAATGGACATCTAGTGAAGAGTGTTATGAATATTATCAAATGTGGATGTCGATCTTCCCTTCCTCCTCAACTTCCTCAACTCCCACTACTTCCATTAGGCATTAATCTTCCACTACTCTATTACTTCTCCACTATGCCTTTAATTTCGTAACTCACCCCTGCTTACATTTATGTGATTTATTGTCTTTTATCCATCATTTAAGTATAAGTGTAACCTATGTGTAAGATTATACCTATAAATATGACATGCCATTGTATTGTGATAGAAAGTGAAACAAGTGAAGGAATATAATATCATTCTTCTATTTTCTTGTCTACATCTCTTCTCAAACCTATTTTTTTGTTGGTTAATTTTATAACACATTTGATATTTATTGTTGTAAGTTGTAACTTGATTTTATTGTTGTAACTCAATTGACACTCTAATTAGACAAACTCAATTCTTACCGTGTTAATCATTTAAAATGGTAATCCCAATATTTCAAAAAATAGAGTTGAAGTATAAATTTCATGCTTTAACTTTAAACAAATTGTCGATTTAGTCCCTTAATTTTAAAAAGTATATTTTTAATCTTTAATTTAAAATCATTAGTCATATTTTTGTAATAATCACAGTTGTTATGAGAATTAAAACTTAATCTGTTAGTATTTGAGCATGTTTTATCAACATTTAAAATCTCAAGATCATTATTTTTTGTTAACAGTCTTAGGGTCAGATGGCTAAAATATACTTTTTAAATTAACGGATAGAACTGAAATTTTGTGTTAAAGATAAAAAAAACTAAAAATACACCTTAGTCAAAAAAATATTAACATGAAAGGACATGTCTGAATTTAATATTACTCAATCAACCATGATAGAGTCAAATTCCCAGGAGAGCTCTTAAATTCTCAATTCTTAAACGTTCAATACGTAATATTTTTTTGTTCATTTGATCCTTCCCCTCTTCCATTCTATTGTACAGGTGACAAGTTTCCATAAGCTACTATTCCTCCGGTCTTATATATAAGACCTAATTGTTGAATTGGTTTTAATCTTAAATATAAGACCCATTTCTCATATTTATCAGTTTTCTCTAAATTACCCCTATGAATACCCTCAACTATAATCAAGTAGGAGAGGAAGAGAGGGTATTAAGAAAGATGATTATGGTATTTTAGGAAAAACGTGTCACGTTTCTTATAATTAACTAAACTTACCTAACTTCCTTAATCTATCAAATTAGTTAAATGGTCTTATATTAAGGATTAGAGGAGTATTATTTATGAATTTGGATAATTCATTTTAAGCATTTCGTTATTGATAATATTGAACTTTTCAATTGTAAGTAGTCTTCACACTTTCGTAGCTAGTCAAACTTAGAAGTTGAGCTGCCGAAAGAAAAATTCTAGAGCTAGCTAGCAATTTGATCCTTCTGCTGTATGTGAGTAGCGTCTGCTGAGTTGGTGCTCTTATCTCACCATAACTGTTTGGATTCATGGAAGATCGATCTAATGATTCAAGGACAGTTTCCTGGCTACAATTTAAGAATCCAATATCTTACAAGGTTATTGAACAAATTTAGATGAACAAAATAAGACAAACAAACATCCATACAATGTTTCTTAGCATTTAATTCTTAGCAACAGCTTAGCATTTTCCTTCTGATTCATCATTTCTCATCCAAGAGGGACAGAGAAGAGAACGAGTGGGACGACGTGGGACCCGTATTGATAGATCTCTCCCGTCCCTCTTCCTAATATTATTCTCTATTCCAGTGACTGAATGAGATTCAGCAATGGGTTTGGATAAAAGGGACATATCTGCATTTTTGCTACTGTCTCCACTGACTTTGAAATCGATGTCAGACCACTTCATCTAGGCAGGACTGACTCAGTAAAACTGTCAGGATTCGTGGAAGATCCTTTCGACAACTCCGATACAGCTTCTTGGCAATGATTTATGAATCGAATATCTTCCATTCTGGACTTTTGCTTGTACACATATGCTCCACTCCATTTTGCCTTTGATATACCATATATTTCACCCAAAACATTGGACCGGAGCAATCTATGTAACTCAGACACAGGATATCTCCACGTGGTCCATCCACTCTCTAAAACCACTTCTCAGTTTATCCTCGAGAACAAACCGCCGCAAATCAAACAAAAAGATATGTGGTGTGTAAGTGATGACAAAATTGTTGCCCTTCTGGAAATCCAACATCCGTGCCATTAACTCGGACGTCGATAAGCATTTTAGGAGGTGCGTGCCATGGGTCCTCTATTAATGCACCAAAACATACGGCCATGATTGGGAATTCCTTTTGGAACCAGAAAGACAATGAATGTCCCTCAACATAGTGGTCAAACCATTCTGGGGTCTTATCTTCTTCTACTATGAATTTCAAGCCATCAACCTCATGTAAAGCCTGTTGCAAAAAAAGATCAAGAACAAAGTTACTTCTAATATTAATGTTTATATGGAGGAAGAATTTAAGAAAACTATCTATAGAGTACAGAGTAACGAGTCTTCTATTTAAGTAGTTCCCACAATTGAAGCACTAGATCAAGAAAGAACAATCTATCTTTGATTTATTTTTTTTTTTTTTGGTTTGTTCAGGGGTCATGTCATTTTTTATCAAATAACATCATTTCATTATGTGCGTGCTGGCACCAACTTCTTTGTAAAGTAGTTCATGATTCATCACACAGACGCAATTAAGAGTAGTGGAGAGAGAGAGAGAGACTAACCTGACGCAGCAAAATGCCACGAGACTCTAAGCTCAAGTGTGAGTACCATTCAAGGTTCACTGCCGACAATTCTTTAGGTTCGGTGGAACACCTCTAATTTTTTCAATACTCCTACAAAACGAAAGTTCTAGTTTTTCTAAATTAACTAGGTTTTTGAATGACAAAGGCAACTCTTCTATGCCACTATGGTCCAAACAGACATCTTTGATATTTTCCATCGTTCCTAATATTTCTGGGAATCTTGTGAGGCCGAAGCACCCAGAAAGGTCAAGAAACTCTAGGGATGCTAACTTGATACTTGGAAAGGTGTTGAGCTTCCAACAGTTTTTAACACTCAACCTTTTAAGTTTACCAAGAAATCCAATAGACACATGAACTTCAGTTAATTGTTACAGCCTTCCAAACACAATTCCTTCAAATTTGAAACTGCAGATAAGTCAGAAACTCGTCTTAAAAATTTGCAACCTCTGAAATTCATCACGCTCAGAGACTGAAACTTCTGCGAGCCAAGATAAAAAATAACCAAGTCTTAATAAACTATAAGAACATCATAAAACATTAAAAAACACAAATACTAATATTTACAGCAATCATTGCATGGAACAAATTTTGACGTATTCTTGCTTCATAATAAAAAAAAAATAATGATCAAAAGGGCCAATACTCTGCATGCGTTGAGTGGGACATCCGGTTGGAGGAAACTTTCCGGCATTTTGAGGATAATTAGTTCCTTGGGGTTAAAATCAGACGGTAAAGATGGACAAGGATATCCCTTCCAGTCCAACACTCTTAAACTGTTGGGGAGATGCTTGGGACCTGTAGAAAACTGTGCATTTCTGATAATAAGAATCTTAAGATTTGGCATCTTTTTGAAAGGCCCTTCCATTCCAATCAATCACCATATCTCCGGGCATGTCTAGATTTATGGCTTCAATCTCCCCAGAACCCTTTCATACCAAGTAACAAAGTAAACCAGAAAATCTGTCAAATGTATTACGAGTTGGTATAGAGTCCACTAAAAATATCTTAGATCATAACGCACTCGTCAAAAGATAATAGGAGGTTATTCAAGGAATTGGAAGAGGAAAAACAAAAGTAGAAAAGAAAAGAGCTATGTGCGCTGTCAAGACCCCTGAGGGAGAGATTAAGGAAAACTAGAACACCGTGATCATAAGAATTGCAATATGAAAAATATACATGTACCAATGACTCTTACCTTGTTTTCTTCCAACGCATTAAGAATGTTTATGAAACCAACCTAGTGCGCTTTCACTCTCATATGGTGATTTCTGTCGCACAATTTCTTTACCCATGGCTTGAATCAAATCGTGCATCGTCACCTTACCATGATTCATCTTTATGAGACATTTATCAATCAACACTTGAACACCATAATCCGGGCATATACCACGTGCATACAATGCACTTCTTACATATTCAAAACTGTCACCTTGAAAGCAGCAAGCAATGTCAAGAAAGATTTCCTGTTCGTATTCCTCCAAAGCATCATAGCTTACCTTCAGGATTTGTTGGATCTCTTTAATTGGAATACTACGATAACTTTCTAATGCAGAATTCCAATCATTTGTTTCTCTACCGAACAAGTTGGAACCTATAACTTCCAACGCCAATGGAAGACCACCAGCATAGAGTACTACATTGTTTAAAACGCCCATGCAACTTGAATCAACACTACTTTGTTTAAAAGCATGCCATTTAAGCAATTCGAGACCTTCTTCTTTATTTAAACAGTCTACCTCATAAATTCTTTTAACACCATGGCTTACTAGCAAATGCTGATCCCTTGTTGTTACAATGATTCTACTACCAGAACCAAACCAATCAAGTCCCCCAGCAATTGCTTGTAATTGCTTTGGCTTATCAACATCATCAAGAACAAGAAGAACCTTCTTTTTGTGGAGCCTATGCTTTATTGTTGGAATTCCTTTATTAACATCTCTTAACTTGATGTCCTCCTCCAACAGTTCAGAAAAGAAGCATTTCCTGGACATATGCTAGGCCATGATTAATTGAATTTTCTCTAACATCAGCAAGGAAACAAAAGCCTTCGAATGAGTCCACAATCGAACTGCATACTGCTCGAGCAATTGTTGATTTTCCTATTCCACCAGTGCCACATATTCCTACCATTTGGACCCCTTCATTAGATTCAACATTTAGAAGAGAATTTACTTTTCGCACTCGATACTCAAGTCCAACTGGATAATCAGCAATGTGTAAAGGCTTGCGGTTAACTCTCTTAGTGACCTCTTTAACAATTGCTTTAATCAAAGCATATTCATATTGATATCTGCACCAATAACAAATTTTCTGAAAATTCAAACTAAGGGCGTCAAATCAATCTTGTGATCATCTCACAACATAAAGTGACGCCAAATTCATCAAAAATATACTCAGATACAAAATAGCTCAATATAAGACTCAAACACTTCAGATTTTGCTATGCTCATTATTATTGGCCTTATTTAGTTATTTATAATATATGTATGTAAGTAAGTATAAATGTAGGTAAGTAGAAGAGTGACTATCAAATAAACTAAATGCAAATACATCAGCCAAAATAAATTCATTTTCTGTTTTCATTTTTCTTTTGAGACACATAAGAGCTAATAGGAAACAATAAAGCACTTCAAACTTTGAAAGTCATAATTTGTGTTGCAGCCTCTCTTAGATGTTAATTTAGTAGCAACGATCAATATCAAAAAAAGAAATAAAAGATGTAAAAAAAAGAGAGGCAGTGGAATAACATACCCAGGCTTAAAATGGAAACCCGAGAGATTAGCAGCATCTTGTAGAGCCTGCCTCCATTTTTGCACCTTCTCCTTGTCATTTTTAAACCTCCTCTCGTGCTGAGCAAATACTTCTCTATAATTTTTCTTTGACGTCGTACTCTTGATGGATCCACGTCATTAAAAAATGGGCAAAACCAGTCTACCTTTTTTGTTTATATGCTCAAGGATCTGAACAAGCTCATCTAAGCAAGATGTAGAGGAAACATATTTCTAGAGAAAATAGTAATAGCCATCCTAGACTCTTGGATTGCTTTGAGAAGTGAAGGCGTAATCTTTTCTCCTTTCCTAAGCCTTTCATCGTCTAAAAAAGTATGGATACCCTTTTGTTGCAAAGCCTCGTAGAGGTTTCGAGCAAAATCAAAGCGAGAATCTTCACCTCTGAAATTGAGAAAACACATCATAAGTCCATCCATAAGAGGAGGACAGGGAAAATGGTGATTGCCCAGCCATGCTAGCAAGTAGAAACGGTGTTGGACCTGCCGGGGAACGAACAAAAATACCAGTGCTTTAAAGTTCTAATATCTATATATATAATACAATTCTGACAAATGGGGGGTCATAAATTTCTCAGTGTATTATGCTATTATATTGTGATTTAAAAAAAAAAAAAGAATTGTCCAGAAGCGGACCAAAAAAAAAAAATTGATTAGCAATAGAAAATCAAGTCAACAAAATCCTAGTTTCATCAGCACAGAAAACCTGAAGTTATCTAGGGGAACGAGAAGATCAAGTCAACAAAATGGTTTTCTGTCAAGATTGCTTTTAGCTGCTAATACATAAACAAGGAAAATTAGGAAAAACATGAAAAGGGAAAGTTACCTCTTGTTGGTCAGAGAGTTGACTTAGAAAATCCTACTCTTTTGGAGAGAAACAGAGGACTAGGCTTGCCAGTGCGGGGACTACGGGTTATGTTGGGGATTCTGAATCACTTTTTGGGTCTTTGAAAATCGTCCCTTGGTCCAGAGAGAGATGTGAAGTATTTTGGTTTTTGTAGTGTAGTGAGGATTAAGAGAGTTGTGGCCTCTCGAAAGCCCAGAGTCATTGTGTTGCGCACCTTGTGCTGATCTCATTAGTTTGTAATCATCACTTGATTGTAGTTTTATATTCCGGGTCTAAGAATCACTTCCTTTGTTTTGCAGTAACAGTATCATCCATCTTGATCTGGTTAGTTCTGTGATCAGCTCTGTTCAGGGGAGGGCCATAACATTTTCTTTTTCGATGATCAAGTCAACAAAATGGTTCCTTTTTTCAATGATCAGGTCAACAAAATGAGCATGAAATAGAAATGCATTCACAACGAAACGACACGTAATAAAACAAGCTAGTCAAGGTCATATACCCAATCTGAGGCGTGAAGACGTAAATATCTGTCTTCATCTCTTCTTCGGAAAACTAGAGGGAGATGCAGAAGAAAGTGAATCATCAAGACGCAGGACCACTTTAGGCTTAGCTTACCTCATTTATTTTTATTTTAAAGGGTGCAAATCGGGAATTTTCCGTAAGATACAATAAATGCTTTTTAATATGAATTACACTCCTAATATTCAATCTAAGACTAATCTTTGTAAAGTGATCATTTATTTTTATCTCTGTGTGCATTCAAAGATAAAGACAATAAGTTTGATATTGTTGTATGTTTGTGCTGTATGATATATCTTTCCAAATAGAATGATGATGAGGGGTTTCTATAGACTATAAAGTAATACGTCAAAGAAATGACTTTTAGAACAATACCTTTTTAATTAAAAAATTTAAAAGTCATAACTATATATTGAGTTATTAAAAAAGATAATTTAAATAATCAAAGCTTATTTAATAAATTTTTTATGAATAGTCACATCTTTTTCTATGTAAAGTTATCTGAAAAAACAATGCAACCTTTCACTTAATAGTGTGACCACACATTTACATAATGTCTATAAAAATTAAAGAAATACAACCTTGATAACTTTTAGTGTTATTGTATTATAACTTTCTACGTGATCCTTTATATAAATATATAATTTATATAAGAATACAACCTTTCATGTCCATATATCTTAATTTATATAAAGACACAACCCTTCATGTAAATTTGGTGAATTTATAATTTTTTTAAAAACACATTTTGATTTTGAAAAGGGTTAATATAATTTTAACCCCTCAAGTTTGCTTTCATTTTGATTTTCGGCTTTTAAATTTCAATATTTTAAATAATTTATTAAATTATAGAGACCAATATTTTAAATAAAAAATTTAAGAAATTAAAATATATGATTTAAAATATGAAAGACCAAAATAAAAAATAAGGATAAACTTAAAGCAGTAACCTTTTTTAAAATATTCCCAGAATAGAATTGCAGAAGCAAATATGATGGGTTAGAAGATCTGAGTTGTGAACATAATTATTATTCAGTTGATAGAAAGGAAAAACGACAAAACACGAGAACATTTTGAATATGCTGAGACACTATAAAATAGTGTTTAGGTTATTATCATTATATAAGCAAGGTGCCCTTAATACAGATAAAGAATGGTTCAGATGGTTATAACAAAAATGATCGTCACTTTACACGTATAATCTATATAATATACAGTTGTATATATAGAAACAATTGCTAATCTAAATTAATCTCTAACATTGATTTTTTTAAAAAAAATCTATCATCTTCCAATCTCATTCATGTCCTTGCAATGCTAATCACAAATTTTTATGGAAATTGATAGTTTAAGTTTATTATTATTATTGTTGTTATTATGGGAGGTGGTGGTGGTAAAATGAAATATAATTCACGAATCAAAATCAAACTTTTGTGCTTGAGCCCAAAAAAAAAAAAACTTTTGTGCACAAACGCACGGCTTCAAATATAACACGTGCTCGCATCAGATTTTGCCTTGTCCATATCTATGGTATGTGCCAACTTTAAAATAAACTAACTCGAAAAAAATATATTTGTCGAAATAGCAACATGCTATAATATTTAGGTGGAAGAATTTCACTGAACCTTTTGAAGATTAATACCGATATGTAAAAAAAAAAGAAGAAGCAATATTTCAACTTTTAACAGAAAAATTAAAAAAAATCTTGTTTAACTAATATACATTATAGCAATTTTTCATCAGTAATAATGTAATTCATTACTACCAAGTTTAACCAAGTGTTTTTTTTTTCTTTTGATGATGTTAATTTTGACCTTCAACAACACTATACTTAGAGGAATGTTGATCCAATAAAAATGACTGAGGCAGTCCCATCAGAAAATAATTATAACAAGGAGAGGGTAATGTGTTTATTATAATGAAAAAATTAATTACCAATATTTAAATCATTCAATAAATACGCATTTTGAAAATGTTAAGTGCTTCCATTTTATATTTAAAAAGAAATTCTTTTGATAGGTAATAATGGGAAAATTGTAATGAAATTACAAAAAATATATATAATTGTTTAAAAAAATCTCAATAATAACCTAAGCACCATCTATAAGTTTTAGTATATAATAACAAGTTCTACTTTGCAATTAAAACTTAATTTATGGCCCAAAAGAAAAAAAACTTCTTGGTAGGCTTTTTTTTTTTTTTGTTAAGATCTCATTGTAATTTTCCTGATAATAATTAAAGCTTCTATTTTATCTAATTTGTAAATCCTTTTGTTGTTTCTTTGTAGAAAATTTACAATATATAATTATTGTCTATTTTCTTCTATGACATCATGCGGCATGCCAAATCACCTCTCACCCTTTACGCAGTTTTGCATAAAATTTATCGAGACGCATGGAATTTTTATAAAGAATCGTCCAAATGGCTAGGTTACAACATGCTTAATTAAGCTATCACATACCAAAGAAAGAAAATTGAACTGAGCAGAGAAACAATTTCTTTCCCTATACCAGATGGCAAAACATCAACGAGAAGGGAGAGAAATTTACAAGAGAATGGCCAATGAACAACTGCGTCAAGAAAACAAACTCTTTCCCTATTGAGAGGTTGAGCGTGCGATGAGGGCCCTGCATTGGGAGGCATCCCTGGCTGATTTCCGGACTGCAACAAGCAAGACGTAAGAATTAGCGTCCATCGAAAATTGGAGATCTCAGATAACCCCTAACATACAGAATTCCATTGCTTTCTTTGGGGATGTTGATCCTATCTCATTCTAAATTCATACAAATTAGAAGGGAATGCAGAGGCTAACTTAAAGATGCCAATATAATTATTTATACCACAACAAAAAAGACGAAATAGACATAGGATCCAATTTCAGATTTCTTAAAACGAGGTAACCAAGCAAGTTCTTAAGCGAAAACTATTACCTGGTAAGGAGGATATCCTTGCATCAAAGGCATTTGTCCACCTTGCGGTCGGTTAAATGAACCACCTTGAGGGTAACCAGCATTTGATGGCCCCTGCATGTTATGCAAGTTTCCTGGAAAACCTCCAACAGGCGGTCCTCCACTTGTGGGCAAGGATCCTGAATGCATTTGATTCATGCAACAAAAAGGACCCTGTGGCCCTGGAGCTCTCATCTGATTAATTCCACCTTGCATCCCCTGAAGGCAGAAATTTCAATTGCTATGTTTCATATTTGCATGTTAATAGAGATAATACTAATAATTCATAACTTCAAAATTTTATCAATATATAATTGAACTAGATGTCCATACAACCAAATAGATGCTAGCGCCACCACGAGACTTGAAATTGTTGAATCGAAATGTGTCATTTTAAATGAACACAGTGCGAGTGGCGTAACTTCTAACTTAAAAAAACATAAATTAATATAGTTGAAAGTTGAACTGTTGAATAAAACTTATTATAGTGACTTCTATGCATATTAATTTCTTTTCTTTTACTACACACCCATAAATTTGAATGGGATGCATGATACAGAAACTCAGTAAATATTTATACACTAAATGTCGCAGAGTCAAAAAAATGAGACTAGATGTCCTATCATACAAAGAGGTGCTTACACCTTTTGAATGCCAGTAAGGTTTATCATTTTCTTCTCCTTTCCAAGAGATGTTCAGCAATTAATCATTAGCTCAAATTAATGAGGGAAGAGGGGGAGACACAGAAAAAGGCAATCATTCATTGCAACCAGCAAAAAGACACAGGCAAGAATCTTCCACAGGCTATGCACAAGATCCATAAAAATGCATGATATAATTCAAAAGAACACACAGAATAACCTCAAAACTCCTACCATTGACCCTGGCATTGGCATTGGATGTGATGAAGGCACTGATGAAGGTGCTTGAAGAGATCCTGGCATTCCAAGTTGGGGCATTTGTTGATGGAGGGCGAGGCATATGTGGATGAGGGAGCAAAGGCATATGGGGCATATGCTGTAGCTGTTGCATGTTTGGAGGAGGC